>NC_091944.1:15935271-16235271 GCF_041260155.1 Ptychodera flava | reverse complement strand
AAATTTGCTACCATACTTTGTGGAAAATTTATACGGTATGCCCGCCAGGGAGAATACGGCACCGGACCTTGTTCTCTCATGTAGGAGTAGATGGGTGGTGATTTGGGCTTCACATAGTTGTCTGCAAGTAAATTATGTAGCTGATCTAAAATTCTGGGAAAATCATTTTCCCAAGCTTGAGCTTGTATAGTGTTAAACTTTGATACTTTTCTGAAGTGTGAAATATCACAGTTAATGATTACACAATGTCACTTACACGGTTGTGAAAACTCTCCAGTGTTTAATATATTGCTGTACAGAGACTGTCTGACAGGTCTGCATTTGAAGGTTGCTTGGAAGCCATGTGCATTTGGAATGCCTCATACCCCCTCGCATTCTGTCTCTCCCAGTCAGTCTATGTGGGGTCGTTCACCCCTGTCACACCCAAATTTTGACACAACCTGATTATTTTCCACAACTAGGTTGGACCTCTACACAGGAAAGTGGGGGTGAAAGGTCGTAGTGGTCCATCAAGACTGAAGAATACTGGGCCCACACTGAACAATTTTGCAAATCAACATAATCTAAGGGGGTCCAGTCCTTTGCAAAGTTATTGAAGGGCCCCCTAAGAAAACCAAATAGTTTTCATGAGAAAAATTGGACCCAGTGTTTCTGGCATGTAAGGCGTACAGAACGTAGGGGCTCAGACTTTGTGCAGTCCACAGCAAAGTCCAGTAGCTGTGCCTGGTCGCTGAACACCAAAGGAGCACATCTGGGGGCCAAAGTAGCACTATTGATCAAACTAATCAAGCATGAAGTGTTGGAAAGTTTGGGCTGGTAGGAGCACACAGCTGTACATCTTACAGTCTGTGTTTGCAAAGCACATTAACCCTAAACTGTCATCACACTGACTTTTTTTAAAGTCTCTGGTATCTCTTATGTAGAGTATTTAATTACTAGGGGTGAAGTTGTGCCGGTTTGTCAGAGAAAGGTAAAGGTAATTATGTGTCAGTTAGCTGTTTGACAGTGTATTGGTATGATTATGCTTCATCTCTCTATCCCCAGGCAAAATTGAATTGATTTAAAATTTGTAAGGGGAAAATCGACCAGAAGTCTGGCTAAGAGAAAAGCATGAGAATTGGAAAAAAAAAGTTTTTGTCATGCATCGCACACAGCTTTCAGAATTCAGCTCAGTCTTTTGTCGGCCAGTGGTTTTGCAGAGACCTTGAAAAGAAGTGTACTGTGACTGAACCCAGGGCTGCCTTTCTAGGTGATGTTTCTCGGCTCTTGTTGTGCTGATGCCGTGAGAGAGAGAGACCCGGGCTGCTTCTCTCTCCTGGTAGGGATGAATGGAGGTCCAGAGCAGCACAGGGTCAAAGAAAGCTTTGTTGAAGCCAACAGGCAAACCATTCTTTCCCGGCAGACTGTTATTAACGGCATGGCCAGTCTGACTAGAGATAGGTGCACCACCGGTTTATGCTCAGGCGGTTCTGTTGTGATTGTGAAAATAAGCATTGGCCACAAACTACTAATGAGTGTTTCAGGCATAAAAGGAAGCATTAAGAAGCAAATAAGAGGGTTTCAGTTTGGATCTTCTTTTTTGTAATTCTGAAAAAAGGAAAAAGCATCGGGCAACCTTCTATTCGGAATTCAAGTGGTGTAACCAACCTTGGTAATTTTCTTTTCTCAGTAGTTGGAAAAAAGGGTGGATTGTGTTTGGGAATTGTTTCTTTTCTTTCAGATCCTATAATCTTATGTAACGGACACAAAGCATCCACACAGCTGCCTAGGACGCAAAGTAACTCAGAGCATTGTGGGAGAAAAAAGGGTCTACAGGTTAAAGGTCAAGGCCTGAAATGTTTTATTGAAATCACATTGAGAAAGAAGGGTTATTCACTTTGGAGGAGTTATTTGCTGCAACTTATAATATATGACTTGTTTGGTCATAAATTATTTCACTTTTCATGTGGGTGGATTTTTATACTCAATATTTTCAACGTAGCTCAACCCACAATATTCAATATTTACGATATTTGTAGTCAATTGAAATTAATTCAAAGAAGGTTGGTAAAATTCAGTAGAAGCTTTGCCTTTGATCAACACTTTCCAGATGATGTGCTTTTGTCCTTCCAGTTTTGCCTGTGACTTCTGTCAAAGTGACTCTGTCTTTGCGACGACATTGTGTTATATACATGTGGGTGTGATAAGAGCATTGTCAAAGTTTACATGTATTTTATCCTTTTTGTTGTTGACTCATCTCTGCCACAGGGATAAGTCACAGAGTCCCAGGAAATTTGTTGTTATTGTAGGAAGAATCATATTCCTCTGGGCAGGGAGAGTGAATCTCAAGCAGTTTTGTTCTATGGAAGTGTTCAAAACTTCAAAATCTGAATCTGAAAACGACCTGCAGTGTTGCCTGCAGTTCTAGTTGTCTGGTTTAGAAATATATTTACAATGATGTTACATCAATGAAGGAAATTTTGATGCAAATCTTTCAGTGAAAATTGTGAAGGTTGGCTTGAACGATATCATATCATAAGTCATCACGGCGCCACTAACACCACCACAGCTACAAGTACCACCATCAGATGACAGTTAGTAACTACAACTAGTGCTAGTACGACAAGTACCATTACACTATTTCACTTTCTTTCAAATTTTGTGAATCTCAGTACATGTACATGCCAACTTTCAAATATATGTACAATGCCTTCTCTTAATGTAGATATGTGCAAGGCTTCAGGTGTGTCTGACCTTAGACAGAGACAGCGTATGTGGTTCGAGTGAACCACATTTATGAGTCTGTTGATATCTACTCAAGAACTTTCACCCAATCACATTTATTGCGTACATGCACCTCTTCAACGCATACCCTCTTGGAGAACAGTATCCAGTTTTGTTTTGAAGAGTGACGTAAGCCTCAGTGGGGACTTTGGCAGACCAGTGTGTGGTCTTTTATGCGGCTCCCGTGGAGCTATAGTCATGCAAATTCGGTAAAACATCAACAAACACTGTGATTGAATACTTTTTGACGTCAGCAGAGATGTCGGTTCCTTTCTCTCGTGTTGCCGTCGAATCACACAGTCATGCTCACCTCGGTCCAGACTATTGATTTTATCATAATTTTTCACTCTTGGTGGTGTCTGTTGCCATTCATTCAAATCCACTCATTCAATTCCGCGTGACATCAGAAGTACTAACGTAAAGTCGTCTTGATTTTCCAAGAAAGAAGGAAGGTTACATTCGATTAAGGATGTTTCTCTCATCCCCCCCAGGGGAAAATTGCTAATGATTTCGAGAAATAATGAAATACTGAGCAGCGATTTGTCTTTATCTGTCTTTATCAAATAGTTAGCTGCACCGGTAACCCCTCAGCAATTAATTTACTGCACTGTTACAAAAAAGTTCATCGTGTGCGATATAACTACGATAAGGGCAGTTGGCATAGCTAATCACAATCTTTGAGTGTATCTTGATACTAAAGACATAATTCATTGGACAATGGAATCTTTCTTGCAGGGACAAAAGCTAATACTGTACTTTCTTGATAACGTTTTGTGTAATATTTGTTCTTCGAAACAAGTTCCTTTTCTTCATAAAAGCATTGTTCTGGTGAACATGTAAATTGTGTTTATAGTCTGCATTTTATAATGATAGAAAAAGTTCATGAAAATAAAATTCATTTTTCAACATGTTGAACATCAGACAATACACACTTGCCGTGTTGACAAGTTGAACAAGAAACTGTATTTCAAAAACTGGAACAGAAAATAGGAAAATACAAAGTTTCAGCTGAAAGAACTGTAAATTACTGAAAAATTGTCACAGAAAAGGTAACTTGACACTGAAAAAGAGTTATTTCAGAGCACACAGTGTACTGATTTGATGTTCAAATTTACTCATGAATACTGTGGCATATGATTTTTGACCTTTCATGTTTTGGTTCAGAAGAGTGCTCAACTTAGCTGTGCTTACACACCACTCCAATTTGGCCATGAACAGGCTTTCAGGGAAATGGAATTCACGATTTAATCAGCGTTTTTCTTATCGGTTGTTTCCCAAATTAAGTCAGCAACTCTGATTTGAATCCAATGTTTGATTTAATTGTTTGTACAATGAAACTTCCCTCTGTAAATGGGAATACAGTAAGGAATAAATAGAAAACATTTCTAATGGTTCAGGTCAGTTTGTAGAGTTTGTTCCCCTAATTAACAGCCTGTTAAGTTTGTTTAGGAGATGATTGTTGCCTTTAAACAAATGTTGGCTGGTTTGTTTTGGGATTTAATAGAGATAAAAGGAGATAAATACACTGGTCGTTTGTTATTTCCGTTTGGAGGGGAGGGGGCAAAGCTAGGCGGAGACGCTCCTCCAGTGTGCTGACCACAAATATTGAATATAAGTTAGTGATTTCTAATTGCAGTGTAAGCAGAGTAGTTATGTAATACCAGACATTTATATGGCATAAAATAGGAACCAGCTGAAGTAGATGTTGCCTTATCTGTGGGAATTTTGAGTACTATAGGCAATTCACCACTGTTAGAAACCCACTCAAAAAATGTCATAGTGTTGTCTGCTTAATGATTCAAACATAAACACATCATTTATCTGTCGGCTAATGAGCCATCTGACTTGTATAAATTGGTATTTGACTTCAAAACTCTTCAAGTAATGCCAAGAAAGTGCATGCCAAAGCAATGTGGCATAAGTGCCTGCTAGAAATTTTCAGTTCAGTTGAAAAATGGTGGGATAGACAAAGCCTGAGAAGTGTTCAACTTTGCTTCTGTCAGGTCAAATGATGTCTTCTGTATTATTAGTAATGTGTGTATAGATTAGAGTGGTATGCACATGAAGACGGCAGATTACAGGTAGCAAATAAGCCATAATTCACACTTTCACAATCTTCAGTTTTGCCTAATAGCGTTCTAAGTGTTGATAGGATTGTGGCCTTATCTTTGTTGCCGATTGCGATTACGTTTGAAATGGACTGTAACTGCCTGCTGTGACTTCCATTGTCAGACTGAGCGGTGTCTGGAATGCCGGTACTTTTATCCATGTTTTTATGTCATTCTTCGTCATTCAACCGGTTCCAACATGGCTAGCCTTTCTTTTTTTCGAAGAATCAGATGCAGGACATGTGTTCTCCACAGCCTTGAAAAATAAAATGGATTGTCAATTTACATAACAAAGCATAATTTGCATATTCTTTTGTTGTTTAAATAGATTCTTTTCTTTAGTTACTAACATATGAATAGATTGCTCAAAAAACGGAGGGGTGGTCCACCTCTGAAAATCGTGTGGAAAACCCTGGGGACCAGGAATTTGTTAGCGTCAGGGCAATAGCGGGATGGACTTAAGACATTGTCAAGATTGATTACCTGCAGATTGAGTCTGGATTATTGAAAGCAGAGTTTCTTGCAGAGCTGTCTGCTGTGACAAAATTGAATGCATCCCAAAGGTAGTCGGTCGTTTCCCAACAGCAAGGGTCCTGCTCAGAAGTTTGGTTGGAAGATATCCCGCCAAGTTTCAGGACATCTCAATAGTTTAGTCCTTACCACCCATGCACCTCTTACGACAGCGTGAACTAGAGACTTTTTTGACAGGAAGATATCCTAATGTGTATCTCATCAATTATCAATTAAGATCAGAAAGGATTGACTCAGTATAGTACCAGAAGTGTAGCTCCTTAGTCAATAGGTATTATTGAGCAAACAGGTGAGAGTTGGTAGCTTGACCATCCGTCCATCCACCCATCATGCTTTATGCTGCATTTATGCATATTTTTTACCAGGGGAGTTGAGTTATGAAATCCAAAGAACTCTACAGAAGAGAGAAAAACTTGATGCCGTTTTTGATTCTTCCATGTAAATAAAGTAGATATTTATTGATGGCCTTACTTTCGTTCCAAGAAAATGTGAGATTCATAGTTGAATTCGTAAATAAGTTGCGATGTCACTTATGTTGCAAAGGCCATAGGTCTGTCAAGCAGTGAACAAGGTCTTCCTCTCTTGATGTTGCTCATGTTGCTGGTGAATAAACAGGAGCTTTACAATTTATACCAAGACTAAATATTGAAAGACGGTTTCTAGTGATCAAATTCGACATCTACAGTGACCTGAGGTAGGAGGATGCCATTCAGAGAAAGTTTTGATATCGGCATACAGCAGGTCATCCTGAGCTTTTGATATAGTTGGCATCTGGAACCTGATACGATGCACACGTCAACATTTCAACATAGACAAAGGTCCTGTATTCTATGATCAACAGTGAACGTTTTTCGCTAAATTCACAATCATTGCTTCTGCGCCTTTTTCCCTGCATGCATTCTGTACATCCCACTCAAAAATTCCAGCTCTTAGGAGTTTGTTTTCTTTTGACCGCATCACAACATTTCTGTGTGTCTCCGGAGTCCTTGCAAAGAAGTAATGGCTCATATATTTGCCGGTTCGGCGTAAAATTCCCAGGCCTGCAGACAAGTTCAATGTGTCTGTTTCTATTGTATGTATACAATTTGAGTAGAAGTGGTTTCACACTGGAGTAGGGTTTCCTCCGGGAAATGTCTACATTCTATCCTGGGTATTGGCGTAGTTTGAATTTCAAAAGAGCTTGGTTGAGAGGTCAGTGTGAAAACGAAAACATGGCATATTAAGGAGCCGCAAAAATGTGTTTTGGGTGTACTATCGACAGCCTACAAAATGATAAAATTTTATTTACATTTCTCACCCAAATTTTGGCGGAAGCATACATGTATTGTGTTCAGTGATGGAGTCTAACCCTTTCACATGGTAAAAACCAAAGGGGTTGGCTGCCTTTTATTCAGTAGACACTGAGAAAACAGTGTGTTAGTTCATGTGGGTCACGCCATTTCAGTCGAAACACAGACAAGCAGGCATGTTTGTGTGTAAACTCTCTATACATAAGTGGCTGTCATATTTATGGAGAATCCACCGCCTTACACACTCTTTATCACATCCACACAATCATCAGATGTTGTAATTGGAACCCTTTTGAGCACCACAGTCAATTTTTGTTACCTTTATAAAATGTGCCCAAGTCAATTTTTGTCGGATTTTTGCCAAAATTTTGGTGAAAAACTGTTGCCAGTGAAAGGTGATATCTGTTTGATCCAAAATTATCATAAAAGTTACAGAAAGATTCATCAAAATTGGTAAAATGTTGCACTGAAATTTTGGTGGGAAAAATTACAGCACTCAAAGGGTTAATCAAAGTGACATACACTGTTGAGTAAAGCCAATGGGATTGCCCCCAACTTGTCTGATGATTTCTTTTTTTATAACTTCCAGGTGAACTACAAAGTTGTCTGACACCACAAGTCATTTCAGACCGCTGCCATGAACATGTTGCATGACAAAAAACAAACCAATTGACAAGAATCTCAGGAAATCCCCCGTCAAGGAGAAATACTGTAGTTGCATTAATTAAACTGCTGTTCGTCTCGGTAATCTCAGCTCTTGTCGAGCCAAAATTCAAACACCTAATTGATCCTTGAGGTTCGGAGATGAATTTCCGCCAGCACAGTCACCTGTTGACATCTGTAACCAGTGTTTGCTTTGTTGTCACATTTTGGGGCTGCTACGCCATGGCCAAACTGCCAGTTGAACATGGATGTTTTGGTCTAAAGTTGTCTCAACTGCTCAGTGGCTTGCAATTATCTTCATACTCTATTGATTTGAAGACAAAAGAGGGGGTTGTCTCGGAGAAAGGGTCATGTTCCTTGTAATTGAGTTCACGGACTCAAGGTTGTGCCTCTATGAGGTTCATTTCAACATTGAGCCAGACTAGACGGTGTTCTGCATGGTCGAATCTGTCGTTTGAGTTTTGAATAAGGTGATATTAAGTAATCAAGGAAACCTGTTTCTTGCTCTGTTCGGTTTCAGCCAGCCGAGAGAAATTATGACGTATATGAAGTGGTTGATTTTCACATGCGAGTGCTGATGAAACATGGGGTTTTTAGTTCTTTCTAATATATCATCTGCTGCAACTAGACTGTTCAAGGAAAGCTATCGGTTTTACTTTATTGATTGATTGCATTCTGCTGTGGTGTGGGCCTTGTTGCTGTAAACAAGAGGAATTGCACACACTGATCTGTGAATGTGTGTGACCGTCAGTGCGTGTGTCGTCCTGTGTTTTGACAATAATGTTTATTCAGGAGCTGCTGCATCTTGATTCCTATGCTTCCCCAATTTTGGCAACTTCACCAAAATGTAAATCTTCTGAATTGACATCCTCCTGTGGATTTCTTATAAATTGAATTTAGTCAACATTAGGTTTGGCAACCAATAAAATACCAGTCCAAATCAAACAACCTCCTATGTATTCCACCAGATTAATTAAATATCTCATTTCTGTCAGGACTGTAAATATCAGTATTTAATTCTGAAAAAGCACTCAGAATAATTCACTCAGTGTCAATTTTAGTATAATATTTTTGAAGATGCCTCGTGAGGACTGAAACTTTTCAGTTCATATTTTGCTCAGAAAAGTGAACCACAAGTGAAAAAGTTATAGTCCGAAACAGAAAGTAGAGTTTAAATGTACAGTGCAGTATTTTACAAGCTAAGGATTTGAATTAAACAATACTTAATATTCAAAATGGTGGTCTTTCGTAACTTTAAGGGGAAAATAATTTTTTCATTTCCCAGAAGACGTTATCAAAATTTTGTATATCTTTGTCCTCGATAGAGTTCTCGTTTTAGTAAAAATTCTGCAAATAGTGTAATCAATTTGGTAAATATGTTTCTGCTTCAA
Source organism: Ptychodera flava (assembly GCF_041260155.1). Taxonomy (NCBI): domain Eukaryota; kingdom Metazoa; phylum Hemichordata; class Enteropneusta; family Ptychoderidae; genus Ptychodera; species Ptychodera flava. Next base: position 16,226,526 of record NC_091944.1, on the reverse strand, counting down.
CTATTTCTTTGTTTTATCATGTTTATTTTAAGAATAAGGTCAATGAAGATGTCATCACGTGCTAATGATATCTATTGGCGGCATCAGTTCATATTTGTGTTTCCCGGCAAGAAATTGTCCTGTGCAACTTCCAGTTGGCGGTTAATAGCTCAAACCGGCATATACATGTACACTTTGAGTCGATTAAACCTAATTTGCCCGAAACTAGATTCAAAACGGGAAAAAAATTTTGTCCCCTACACAATGGAGCTACTCACTAATGAAGCCCAGTTTTTGCAGCGTGGTTTGAGAATGTGAACTCCGTAGACATGGATATATTATACCGTCTGGGGAGTTGCCACTGGTTTCTGCAAGAACCTGTTTATTCCAACCCATGCAGCAAGGCATAATTACATAATGGCATGCATGCACAAGACGTCCAATAAGCGGCATCAACATTATTACGTTTATTGGGACCTTTTTCTCTGTGCTGGCAGTTGATATGCACCAAATGAACCAACCTTATCTTTCTGCTGCCTGCCTTCTCAGATAATTTGTAATAACCCAACATTATTAGAAGACGGTAGCTATATAGTACATGCAATGTTGTCCTTTTCCCATAATCACAGTGATCAGGCTTTAATATTTATATTTTCAACAACCAAGCCTTTCATCATGATATTTGCAAATTGAAACATCTTTAGACAAGTTCTAGGTCAAAAATTGGAAATGAATGGTTCATTTAAAATGTCAATTTCGCAAACCTTGAACATCTGTGAAATTTGTTCCCAAAATTTGTACTTAGAGTATTTCTACCTTTCGTCAGGAAAGTCAAATGCCGGAGTATTCTCCTGTAAGTGGGATGTCCTTGTCCTCAATATTTTTACCAATGCCGGTATGGATGTGCAGGCTTTCCATGATCTGTCCAGACATGCAACCTTGGAATTTTTTTTTCTCTGTGCCATTGTTACCTTTCAATGTTGTTCGGTGATTCATGGCTTAGCCTGTGAGTAACAGGTACTGTACTGAATGCCAATACTCCAGGCTCATGTTTTCCTCACTGTTTCCAGCACTGGGAATCACTCTGAATCCCGAATGTGTCACCCACTGAAGATAGAGTCATAACAAAATCTGTCATATCAGACTTGGCAGGGTTATGAACAGTCAGTTTGTAACCATCTTACTATTAAAACAAGTCATACTATGAATGAAGCTGTAAAGCTTGTAGGTGTTTTCGTACAACCCTTGTAGAATTGAAAAAAGAAATTTCTACTCTTCGGTTCTGAGCTGCTTTCAGTGTGCTTGTCAAAGCACTGTTATCTGTGACTTTTAGTGTATTTTCCAACACTTTGGTAGAATGCAGTTTCTTTTCAAACCCCCAAAGTCAGGTGAAAATGCCCAGTGTTAAACTTGTCAATATAGCCTTTGTGTGTAATGTCCAATGTCATTGTTGACAACTAGTCCGAGCTAGAATTCAATTGTCAACAATCAGTCACTCACAACGCACAATGTGTTCAGCTGCAGCTTGTGCTGGTATTAGGCTATAATACATTGTGTGTCCACATACTGTAGAAGACAGTGGAAGAGAATGTACCTGTTTTACAGAAAAAAAGGGTGTCAAAACTGAGTGTCAAAAGTCACATCCGTTGCCCCTGTGAAGTTGATATAATGTTAATGTTCTCCGTAGTACAACTGAACAGTTATGGTAGAGGAGGAATTGTGTCAGCAGTGTGTTTGGTGTTTCATCCATGTTCTAAATCTGTTATAAAAACAGTCTGCATGTAACAGTGGTTCTCAGAGACACTTGTAAGCGGCAGACAGAACATGTTTGTGTATGGTGTTTTGCTAACAGGTTTTTACAAAGTGTTCCAGAGCAAGCTCAGACTCAAGAGGCAGGAAGTTTTGATGGAGACAGTGTCCGGACCATAATGCAATCTATATTCTGTTTGCTGTTTTCTTGTATGAATTAGAACGCATTGTCCATTGTCTGGCTTTGATTCTGAGCAGTTTCTGGAGCGCACTTCCTCTGCTTTGTAATCACGCTCTTTGAGTCAATACAGAGACTCTATATACTGAATCTTTTTCAAGGAATTTTAGTAACAGTTTGCCATTTGTTTCTGGAAAACATGAGATTCAATATTCAAGGAAGTGTTTGTACTGATAAAGTGACGCACACACAGATAATATATATGTTTACATGAGTAAAACGGTAAATAATATATAATATATATATATATATATATATATATATATATATATATATACCTACACATACAGAAGTATAATATTGAAAGTTTTTCTACTTCTATGTTACAAAGTTAAAGAATGTTCTAGATGTCCTGTAAAGGGTTATCTGACTCTCACAATGGTAAATTGTTTAATTAATTTGATTCTACGTGTATCTATGTGACTGGAATATACCTTGTGAACACGATTAGAATTTATTTGTTAGAAAGCAATTATTATAGCTATGTTTGCCCTCTATCCTCCACCTCTCTCACCTAGTTTCTCTGCTTGCAAGTCCAGCAGTACTGTATGAAGTGGACCATTCCACAGTATTGATCTCAAAGACTGTAGCAGTATGAAATGCTGGCTGGTGTGGCCAACTTGCATACTGCACTGTACCCTAGTATCGTGTTCTGTATGCAGACCTGGCTAAGTTGTCATTCCAGGTTTCCAAGACTTATTACTTAGATCAGGTGTTCAAAGATTGATGTAGCACACCATAAATGCCTTCAGATGGGAGTTTGCGGTATTACAAATGTGTTTGTCGTAATGTGGATATTACTGGAAATCCATCTCATCAAATTTATGCATTCATTCAATCATGATGTCATTTTCTATACATCTGGTGTAATGCATGTGTTCTTATGGCCTATTTTAATACCATTACCTTTAAATGAGAGCCACTGGCTTTGCTTGTACGTAAGTAGGCATTAAATCATGGAATAATGTATCTTCTTTTTAATATGCCTTTTGGTTTTAAAGAATCATGTCATTGATGTGTGGGCATCTATCCACAGCTGTGTGCACTATGAGGGAATTTTCAAAAGTAGCATGGAATGATGGGAAATACGGGCCATAATGGCTATGGTGTTGCATGATGGGAAATGTGCAGTTGTAATTATGGCCCTGTTATGGTAACATCATAGCATAGGATCAGAAAATGCAATTTATCAGTAGTTTGTTTGAAGATTTCAAATTTGATGCATGACTCCCTCCTGACGTGGTGTTTCCGAACTGTGAATCAACGAGGAATTTAGAAATTTCTTTGAAGTAATCCTATACTGATCACATATGTAATAACATTTTCTTGTGTCTGAGAAATAGTCTCAGTCAGTGGTGCATCAACCTTACCAAAGATGTCACACCAGTAATATGGTCCATGAATTATATTTGTTGACACTGGTGATGCAAATGAGTGGCCAAAAAATTTTAATATGAAAGACCAAGAATGATAGAACTTACTGTGAAAACTAATTACAGCAAAAAACAGGATGGTTGGACAGTCTCATATACATTACGTTTACTTTTTGTAGCATTCAAGTTTTGTAGATAACACTGTAGATAAGAAGAGCCGACTCATTTGAGTGTCTGGATAGAACACACAAGGGAATTGCTAAATTACTTGTTGAGTTGATAGTAGAGACTGAAGTTAATTAGGACAGCACTCTGGCTAAACAAACCATAATACAACGTAAACGTACTGATGTCAATCTGTTTTTATAGACACACAAGGATAAACAGTGGAGTGGAGTGTTACATGATTGGTATTTCACTCAAATGAGTCGGCTCTTTTATCTACAGTGTTATCTACAGAACTTGTGGGGGACTTACAAAAAAGTAAACGTAATGTATATGAGACTGTTCAACCATCCTGTTTTTGCTGTATGTAGCTTAACCGATGAAAATGGACCGTATCAACAACTGACATGTTATTAGCAGATGCCTCAGTTTCGTTCAGTGTAAGAATTCCTTGTGAGCATTGAATGTCCCATGAAATTATCAAATATATGTCAACTTGACGTCAAAGTGAATTTATAGAAATTTGGACTTTGCACGCTGCTCCATTTTATGTCTAGTAATCGCTGCAGTATTTATGGTACATAGGTCAATCGTTATGGAAGGGGTCATATTGACGTCCGGTGTGCAAGATGACATTGGGACAGCCATGGGTACTCGGTGGTGTTCTTTCATAAATGGAAATTCTATTTGCCCTGGGAATTTGCTGAATCGCTTTACTGCGTAATCATGTTTTAGAGTTCCATTAAATATTAGTGTTCAGTTTCCGTCATGGGAGAACTGTCTGCGGTAAAAGCATAATTCGCCTGAATAAATTTGTTTTATATTTTCATGTTAATTTTATGTGGACTTTGTGATAAAACATGTCATGCTAGCTATAGATGTGCCATGGAAATCGTTGAGTTTCAATTGAAAAGAAATTTGTGTTAACAATAAGGCTGTGTATATATATAACTAGGTTGTGAAACAAATTTTGAAATTTTTGCATAAAAAAAGAAAGCCATTAGAAAATTTTGAGCTCATGTAGATGCCAAATGAACCAACATTCTGCAATGTCGTTTGTGAATCGTCAACATGATTGGACATGTAAGGAAACCTCGTGGGGCAGTTCAAATTATTGATAGTATGAATATTTGCATATCAGAAACCATTTTTGAAATCAAGAAGTGAGATGAATTTAAAAGCTTTACATGTCAAGAGTTCAGTGCATGGGATATCAAAAAAACTTGGATATCGAATTCCTTCACATATCTATTTCGTGTGTGCTTTACCTTCCAGTTTTGTGTTTGCAAAGCAAATGTATCAATGCTGGTTGGATCGTTGCTGCCCCTTAGCTACTGGATTGTGCAATCAATTAGGTATTTAAATAACTTCAGAGAACGCGGCACATCTATGAGTAATGATTTTCTATTCCTGCTGGGGACTTTCTTTTTTCCCCCCAGGATCCTCGTGTACCTTGCCAGATTATCGAATACCTGGCAATTTCCAACACATTTTGTACGATAATACAGGAAAAATCGATGGTAAATTACACACACTGCATGGCATAGTTTGGTTGCAGTATGTGCTACTTGACAACTCAATAGTGTTACAGGGATTTAGTAATAATAAACCCGTTCCAATCAAAGTGTTGACCTTGTCCTGAACTTGAACTAGCACCTTAAATAAACCATCACACAGACCAGACATGCGGGTCCGTTTGAATGTCACTTTGGGTGTGAATTTCACCTTGATTTCAAGGGAACTCACCCCAGTGTGGATTGAAATGTACAGCGTGGCCTTGACATTTGCACAAATAGTCTGACACTTGGCTAATTTCAAAAAAAAAAATTCCTTGAATTCTCATACAGCTGTATGCAGCAGTCTGACAGAGTCCCGACTCTCTGTAAATCAAGTCGTCATTAGACTTCTAATTGGAGCATGGCTGTGAAATGATAGGAGTTTATTTCATGGCAGGTGACCTTGTCCCGGAATGGGAAGTAGTGCATATATTAATAAGGAAAAAAATGACCTATTATGACAGAATTATTTTCATCAATAAATAATGCAGGAATGTTTTACAGATAAGAAAAGGATGAAAATTTATTTGAAATTAATATTTATATATCTATTAATAACCATTAGCAGAATTTTGTGGCATGAGCTTGTATGCAAATTCTCACAGTGGATGTATTAAAATCCAATTTAATTTTCAACGAAGTTTTCCAATCTAAAATCTAATTTACCAAATTTTCATTTCAATCAATTTTGCAATGTTTGGAAATCAATTTCTAGGCACTAGACGTCGCATTGAAAGATGAAGGCATTAATAGACATCTGTGAACTCTGTGCAGGTCAACGCAGACAATTCAAAGTGTATGTCTTGTAGATTTTCAGACACACCCAGATTCAACATAGAAATTGTAGCAACCTGCATATCTAATGAGAGACTGTAAGATTCCATGATGTAAATCTTAAGTCGTGTGATGCCCTGGTGTACCTGTCAGATATGATAGATATGTCCCACTGTGAACAGTCAAGATTCATCACAGAAAGCTAAATAAATTAGGACACCTATCCCAAATGTAAGCCATGATGTGTATGCACACTTGGAGTGAGCAGAATTCTGCTTGCCTCTGATATCATCAAAGTCGGTTTCATGCCGTGCTGTTCAATCTTGATCTGCAGACTCCAGGATGTCAAATCCACAAAAACAGGCAAGATTTGAACCTTAGGGAAGAACTTCCCCATCCAGGGACCTGATTTCCTTTGGGAATGATCATGAAAGTGGTTTTGAAAGGAAAAAAAAAATGCATTATTCAAAATGAATGGAAATAAAATCCTGCATTGATGTTGGCATATATGTGTGTGCTTATACTGTAAATAGGTGAACATGGAGGTGGCTGGATTATTTCGTCAGTGATATGGATGATTGCGTACCCCGGTGCGTGACTGTTAACATTTTAACAAGTAGTTATGCGTGGACTGGCTGTGATTTTGCATTTAAACTGTGATTTAGAGATTGTGTATGTGAAACGTTTGCATGTTGTAGGGCAAACATTGAAGCTTTGCGAAGGAGGGCGTGAAAAATCACAAGCCATAAATAGTGTACAATTCATGCATAGATTATTAAGATTTTGAAAAAAAAAATGAGGTGAATATTGTCAATAGGAGGCAGCCATGTTTTTTATGAGGGAACTACCAGTATATCAAGCTAGCATACTCAAAAGCACGGTATTCTGTTTTCAGATCATTTTGTTTCTATCCTCAGTCTCTGTGTCTTGAGCAGGATTACTTTCTCATTATGTGTATGTATATCTGCCGTCTTGATGTGTCAGATCTCGTTTCAGTGAAATTCAAAGATACGTTATCAGATACCAAATTGTCATGCAGCCAGTGAAAATTGTAGTATTATTGACATTCCGTTTAGTCTAATGAGTGCCAGCAAAGCCTCCGACTTCATTCCGTAAAAATACTCTTATTTATCGCAGTTTGCCCTGCAAGATAAAAAAAATTTACACATCTTTACACCCGCAAGTTCATGACATTCATGTTGTTAGTGATAGATATGTGTAATGTTGAACAGTTAATGAAAATTTATCATGGGAACTGATTCAAAGTTGATGAAGCTGACGTTCTGTCTTGTTCAGAAATTTTTGATTTCCTTAAAATGAAAACTTGTATAATCTGTCATATTTCCTAAAAGCCTTAACCCCTTGCAGCGAACGATTAGAAAAAAAAATATATAATTTCAGGTTACAGGTATTACCTGTGGTCCATTAATTTATGCATAATTCAGTCAGAATAATTAGGCGAGATCGCTAGAGTTCAGCGTGAGGATACTTAGCGTCCCGGCAAAATTTCCCTGATCAATTTTACCTGTAAATTCTCACGTAGTCTGAATCAGTATATGATTTGTAATCAAGTATGAACCTGTCCACTCCCACTTCACAATGTAAAGGTCAAACTTCACCCCAGAGAACAGCAGCATTGGGCCGAACCATTTTAATGAAAAAGGTAAATTTACCAACGAAGCGTATTTCACTGAGTAAATTGTAGAGTCCAAATATCAGCTGCTTCATCAATCATTCGGTGTTTTTAATAGAGCTCTCCTTAAATTGTTAATCAAGTAGCTGTAAAATTAACATTCTGATGATAATTCCATGGAGACTTTGAAATTTACTGGCACCTTGAGGACTGCAGCAACAACAAGGGTTCATTTTTCACGTAGGGAAGATTTATCACTCGACAAGTAATTCAAAAGCCAGCTTGGAGAAAAAAAATGGATATTTGATAATCAGGTGTGATGAAGCTGAAAGATGTCTTCAGGCGGAGTAGCCTGTCTATTTATCATTTCTTGTTGCAATTCAACAGTGAGTGCAGAAATTGGCTGTATCGTCATCCGCATCATATAGGAATGTATTCAAAGATTTATGAATAGTCAGCTATTAAATGTATTGTTGCTTGATCAATGATTTCTAATTCTTATTTTACCGATAATAAAAGAGAGTCTAGTGTTTTCAGATGCTCGACGTGATTTCCAAGCTTGTAAGACAATACTTATTTTCTCTCCAAATGGTAATTTTCCAAATTATAATTGAAGTATTGCCTCCCACATGGATATGCATGCAAGATTATTTCTCATTACAAGACAGACAGGGGCCATCATTGAAGGCCAGATGTTATACGCAAATTCAGCTGATTTATACAATCTGAATCTTATAAATATGACATTATCCAGATATTATATGCATACGTTATTTATCTTACTTAAATCTTATATGACTGCAGTGGACCTAATTTTGAGTATTATGTCGTATGATCAAAAGCCAGGCAACTTCATTGAAGCATCCTTCAAGCAGAATGCAAGCCGGAATTGCTCACAGAATTTCTATGCAATCTGAAGCAGCAATGATATAAATGCATGCAGAGAGGTGACTTTTTTCTGTGAAACTTCTTATCTCCATGTGGTTTTAGGCTTACCACATACAGACTAGAGGAAAACTTGCCTGTTAGCAAACTTGGTGTGTTCTCCAAAGTCATAACCCGTGAAGAGAGTAACTGATTCTGTTGAAGACTTGCTATTGTGCGAGACATGTAAATGTAGGGCAGGGAGACATGAAGTACAAAGTATGGACAACATTGCTTTGCTGGAAATAGAAAACCAAACCAATTACGTTGAAAAAAATTGATCCAATTTTGTCTGTTCTTGACATTCAGATACAAGTATCTCTGGAACCCTGTCGTCGAGGGTTGTTCAACTTGTTGCAGCCATTCAGGCCACTCGGTAAATTCAGTTCTTATATGTTCCTTTTTCATGGAGATACGTAGAACAGTACAATGGATCAGTTGTGTTGATAGTTGACGGGTCTTTTTCAAGCAGATTGCCTTTGATGAAGTGCGGGACACTTGTACAGAGTGTGATCAGTCATTATTTTTGCGACCCTGTTGACATCCGTGGTTTTGATGTGTGGAGAGTCTATGACCGTGTAGGATCATTGAAGTCAATGCTATCCACGGTGTAGTAATTCAAGTATGTATCACCCTGCTATTGACTACTTCAAGTGGGTGTTTGATGGACAAGTTTTGGGGGCACTCTTGTCTGCATGATGAATGGACTATGCTGTGTATGACACCAGTTTTTTGAAAAGTAAGTGTGAAACGGATGTCACCTGAGGATGGACAACACTGGGGAATGCGCTGTATTTTTTTGTGGCAGTCATGACTCCGCATAATGTTATCCACTCGTACTGTGTATAACCCACTTGTGTTTGGTTTCTTTGGCGTCTCACTGTGTCTGTGGTTTGCACCGCAAAGCTAAGGCTGATTCCCATCCTCTCTAAGTCCGAGAAGTCAACTGTCCTCTTCTATACAAGCTCTGGTGTCACCAAGCTGTTCTCAGTAAAGGTGACGGCTTGATGTATTGTCAGTGCAGAACATTTTGGCAGCCATTTTGAATATCAAATATCGGAAAATGTTTCTGTAATTTGAGTTTCGAACCCCAATATTTGCACAGTGAACTCTGATAATGAAAGAACAAAAGTTTAAAACTTGTCGTTTGGAGACATGCACCTCCTTAAAATTGGAAGTTTTGAGGATACTGTTTCAACAGAGATTTTTAGGAAGTTATTTCCATCCATTTACATGTGTACATGATCACTCTCTCACGGCAGGATTTCAGTTGGTTCTAATGTATTGTAATATGCAAGGAAAGCAACCATTTCATGTAATTTGAATACGTGATTTCAGAAAATGAAGATGCAAATGCATTCAACAGTTCTGTAAGAATTCAGATGATTGGGGGAATTTATTCCCTTTTATATTCTGAAAGGATGTTTGGACTTCAGTATTTGATGGAAATATGCAAAGTTTAACCTGCAACACTTTGATAGGTTAACTCCCCCTGTGAGCTCCTGTCAACCTCTTCTCATCTGCTCCCAGCTCAAAATGCGCTTGAGCGAACACAAGTCTTTATTTTCCACGTTGCCGTTCACAGTGACTGGCAGAATTCGTCCAACCTTCTCTGAGCCAAAATAGTCTTGGAAGTCAGGCCAAAGATATTGGCAATTAAAAGATATTTGTGTCTTGCAAATCTTTATTAATTTGGCGGGAAAAAGTGTTTGTGTATGTGCATATGGTGGTTAGGATTGACTTCGTCAGGAAACAAATTGGTTGGGGAGAGTGCCTTCGAGTTGCCATCAAATAAAGGCTGTTGATTGTGACAAATCAATGGAAGTGATGTAAATCTTGTTGCTGAATCATGTCTTGATATGTTCAAAAGTGATATAAACTTGCAGTAAGCTCTTAAATCACATAACATTACATTTTATTTTTCTGTATCAAATGTTGACATTTGACATCAGATGCAAGAGAAATATTGATCCTCAGGTGCGAGTTTTCTTGACAGAAATTATCCATTAAACCTGAAAATCAATATGCTGAGCTGAAACACTAATACCATTTGCAGCTTTGTGCTTGATGTTGAACACAGAGGATATAGAATTGAATTAAAATGCCTGTTGACTGTTGTTCTGGTTTGGCTTCTTTGATGGGTGAAACTGATTTGTCTGGGATGTTGCAATGCATCTTGGGAGGGGACTGGCCAGAATAAGGTACTAGTATGCAAATATTTTTTCACCAATAAAGATTTAACATAAATTTAATCCTAGGCAAAGTATGTGTGCATTTATCTTGAAATTTCTCTCTTTCACTTTCTTAATTTTTTTGGCCAAAGCAGTCTGAAAACTTGTGTATTACATGTTTCATTCTGTGATATTTTCCCATTTATACCATTGCCACCCTTTTATCAAGGATGCATAGTGCATCCCTTAAAGTGGTTCTCTGTGTATGCATTAACCCACACACAGCTTGCCAGATTGTATTTCCATCACTTGCATAGACGTGTATAGCAGCGCACGTTTCTCATTGAATTGGCAGCTGCAGCCAGTCTGGGATATGATTCTATTGTGCTTGGTGCGGATCCATGGTGTTTTTACCAAGACAAACATCTCACCACGTAAATGAAAAATGAACAGAGTTGTTTTGGTATAAGAAAGGTGGAAAAAACAACTGAATGGTTATGTAATGTATGTTAAAAACAATTGACGTGCTGAAAAGAACAAAAGTTATCCCTGCTGTCATTGACGGTGCTGACTTCCTGTTTGTTCAACTTTTAGTGTTGTTGAGTCCATTTTTAAGAAAAAGGTCACAATAATAGTTGACCATACCTTAATTATCTGTCAGTTGGTGTGGATTTGTTCTGTCATGTGTTGATGTGGTCTTGATAGCACTTCATGTATCATGGGTATCTAGGCGATTTGTTCTTGAATGACAGTCGGAAAGTAGAGATTGAGTATTCATTCAGTAATGTTATGTATTGCCTTTGTTAAAGAGATGAGAAAGGTTGTTTATCGTTCACATCAGAATAACAGTTTAGGAATTTGTCATAGCAGTTTGGTTTTCAAATATCTGTGAAATACGATTAGCATGCGACTAGAAACGATGCTCCAAGGAATTCTGTGAGGAAAACTCTGTGCCTTTCCCAGAGGATTGGCATAATACGCAGTTGGTACATAATCAAACAAGTAATTTTATGTTTTGATGCTGGTTAAGTCAAGCTCTCAGATTATAGTAAAACCATTGTCCAGTCTCGTCGAAAACAGAACCAGTTTGCCTTCATGTGATAATACCGATAGGTACCTACTGGTACCGTCCTCTGTGAAAAGACCTATATGTGGGCTGTCTCAAGGTCTTCGCCATTGCTTGTGTTGCGTGTGGGCTGTCTGGGCTGTCAGATACTTCACCTTACTGTTTACCCCTATTTTTCAGCCCTGAGTATGAGCAAACATTGACAGTGTAGTGATTCCAGTCTCTCCAAAAAGGGAGTGTTGTATTAAACCGATGTTCGGCATTTATGCGGGCACAAAAAAAACTTCATGAAAAAGAGGCCATTGATGATGTAAAGCGAAGGATGAACAAGGCATGTGATGGCCTGTCTTTCACGGTGTAGCATAGTGTTCTATGTATTGTGCCTGGGTTTTAATGTGGGTGGCCCCTGAGAAGAAAGCCAGACAGTTTGCTCTCTTCTTTGATAAGCTTTGTGGAGCTGACTTGGCCACTGCAAGCCCCCTATTTAGTCTTTTTAGTGTGACCCCTCTGAGGCTAATTAAGCTGGGAGGATTGCGCGACTGTGCCAAGACGTTAAAAGATCTTGCGCGACAAAAGGGTTTCGGTGGTCACTGACATGTGTCAAGAGAGCTTGCCCTCGCGTTGAATTTGAGTGAACCGCAGTCTTGTATTTTTTGGAGCGGTTTCGTCAGCGTTTTTTTTTTCACTAGTTTTAACGTATCCACCGTTTCTTCAAATCTACTTGTCAGTGACTTGTAGAATTTAGCGCAAAAATAATCTGTGAAGAATTTGAAAATTATTCCACATATGCTTTTTGAAATAATGAATCTCAACCCACCACCCACGTAGGCTATAGCATACAAAGTAAATGCACTGCATGCCACATTGCCATATCCATAGTTCTATCTCCTACATTTCTGATTGCTTCTCTTGGCCACATAAGCTTGACCAATCATCCTCTTCATATGTTCTGGCTTGTCTGTACCAAGAAATTACAACATATCTCATTTTGCAGGGATTCTGAGAAGCGTAGAAAGAGTGGAGATCAGCAATGTGAGAGCGTGCCTTGTGTGATGTCATGATTCTGCTTTTTAGCATGCATTTTGTAAACACAACAATTTGTCACCAGTTGTTCACATGTTTGATTTGGGTAGACACCGTGAAACACAGTGCGGAGACGACACCACGATGCGTGATGTAATGGATTCCAGGTGTTTTACAACACCAGTGATCATTGTACCCCATTTATCCAATCACAGAAAGTGTTACATATCTCACCCTAGGTGTGGGAGTCCCATATCTCTCCTGTGAATGCGTATCCAAGATCCTGTAGTCGTCGCTGAGCCTTAACACCGGAACAGAGGTTTCGTTGATACCTACTTGCCAGGACAAAAACAAAAAATGCTACTGGCTCACACTGAGAATTTCACTGTGTAGCACCAGACTGTTAATTGAATTCGTAGACTGTTGGCATGAACGTTCAGACGGAGATCGCAAGAGAACAAAAGAAAGTCTGTTTTAGCAAATACCTGCAACAGTTTTACCGAAGACTTTTTAACCATCTGAAGTAGCGCACGTGAACACCTGCACCGGCTCTTTTTAAAAGTTTTGTAAATTTTAACCTTTTATCCCACCTCTACCTGTACATGAGTCAGGCTGTCGTGGAATGTCCTGCCAGAGCGCTCGCAGGGTTAAGGACCTTTATTTGCTCAATATAGCAGTTTTCAATGGTATATATGTATTCAAGGTTGATCAACTGTTATACACCATACAGTTGAACTTGTGTAGATATCCCAGAAGACGGTTGTTTGATATGATTCAAAAACCTGTGTCTTTTTTCGTGTTTGTATCTGGTACTGCACACCTCTGCTGTTCCTTTGACGGCTGGTGTGTGAAAACCGGTGATGGCAAGCACCGGTATGACATACATGTGTCTGTAGTCAGAATGGAGGGGGTACTGTCTGTACAATGTATGAACACTTGTGGGGGTTTCACTTGTCCACTCCGGTGAATGACAAAAGGGCGAACTCCCGCCACAAGATAGACTCAATGGGACAACCAGTGGAATTGATGGTTGTGCTAATCCCTCAGTCTGGAAATGCAATTGGAGACAAGCATTGTGCAGTAATAGCTTTACTCATTATGCTGCATATATTATAGCACACTCAATTACTGATTAGATGAGGCCTCTATTTGTACGGAGACACAAAATTGGTTTCTAGTCTCTGCAGAAAGTTCTCTTGTGAAACAGGGTTTTTGCCCTCAAGTCTATGCATAATGAAGTTCATATGTAATTCTAGTTCATATTCACATGGCCAACATGCCAGTGTGTTCGTAACTTGTACAATCGGCCATCTGTGCCAGGATTGTGAAATGCAACACGTGTCTGTTTTGACTAATCTGTTCTAGCTTGACCAGTTGAAGAAGGATACAATGTAGCTGAGTGTTCTGTTTGCTGTGAAAATATATCATAACTATGTATGATTTATCATTCATTTAGGGAATTTTTTTTGCGTGACCGGCAAGGCTAACAATTTAGAATGTTGCGGGTTACCGATTTTATGTCAAAAAGCAAAATTTCTGAAATCAGCGAATGTGACCAAAACAACACCAAAATATGATGACTTTGTCTGTATTTGTTGAAACAACACTGTCGCAGTTGTTTTAAGTATTACTAAAAATAGCATCACAATATTGTAAGATGGACCTTTGTTTCCGTTGATATTTGTTAAACTGCTGGTATGGTCCCTATTACATGAAAGATACCCCCAGAAACATGCAGCGTTCCTAGGCTTTCAGAGATCATTCAAGTACACGTTGCATGCACATGGTGTTCATGCGTCGCATGGACTGGCTTGCATGGTAAAACCAGCATATAAATACCAGCCATTCAGTATGACCCATTCAGGTTGCTCCAACTTTTCACCGCTCCACAGACATTTCAAAGGTTGCTGTATGTGAGGCATTCAGATACACCGACAAAGTTGTTCATCATCCTTCACCTTCATAGCACCAGGCTCAGGTTATTATCCAGTTGTTTGGAGTAGATAGGGCAGAATTACTGAAAGGAAAACCAGGATACCAGGTATTTTAGTCCTCTTCATGCTAAACAGAATTCACTTCCCCATTAGCCAAGTCAGTTAAAAAGCTGTATTCAGCCAAACCCACATTGTGTATTTTCTCCCACGTGATTTGGTCTAATATAGCAACTTTAGTGTGTATAAACTCATGTTTACAGTATCTTTGTTTTCTGGCCATGGGGCCTTCAAATCTTCAAGTCTTTTTTAAAATGCACCATATGGGACATGTTTTGCTTCACTAGTTGTAACCAACTTGACCTGATGGTGGAATAAGAACTTGGCAGGATACGGGTTTTTGTGTGTACATATTAAAGTTGACCACTGAATACATATGTAAGGCACAATTCAGATATATGCAGGTAAAACTTTGGTTACCTCAACATGTTCTATCAAACTGAATTCTAGTCAAATAGAATCCCATGTCCGGTCCGTAAAAATTTTTTCCCCTGTAAAGGTGGCAAATTGCGATTGACAGGTAGGGAGGTACAAGCAGGAGCCCATGGGTGATGTATTTCTTCGGGGAGAGAATGTTCAATGGGAAAAAGAAAAAAATTGGTAAATGGCAGGTCAAGTTTTCCAGAGTGGAGCCAAAATTGTACACACTACTGATGAACTGCTTTCAAGCTTGCTGTGTGCATTTCACTGCAAAGACCAAAGTCAATATGTGTGGATAATGATTTGTGGCTATTTACGGCAAATGAACCGATTTCCTGTGTTAAATTGTAAAGGCATTAATAATTTGCTAATTGTTCGCAGTGCAAATGGTGAACATTTAATTCAAGTATTGATTTCGGTTTGCCATTTTGTCCACATATTAAGTGGTCTTGTTGCTTGTTGCTGCATGGAAAATCATGTTGTCAGTGAAAAGAAAGAGAGTTTAATTTGTCTATTTAATAGCAGGAAACTTTTGATCATTGTTTGAACGTTCACATGGCATTTGGATAATCCGTTGTTCGATAATTATGATGAGTATTGGTTAAGAATTTATTGTTTGCATTATTCCTCCATACATGAATGGGATAATTAAGTCCTAAATGATTGTAACAATTATCGTGTACTTTCCAAGCAGACGACAATGAGTGACCAAAATACCTATCATATGAAAGTTCAGATACATTCCACAGCTCAATGTGCATAAGCCCATAATACTCATATGGTCTGCGGGACAATCATACCAAATATGGACAAATTTAAATGTTTCTGTTCCTAGTTTCCTGGTTTATATTTCATCATTGAATAGCAAGATAGATACAGAACGCTGTAATATGTATGAAGATTCGTCGTGATGTCATTTGTGGCTGCATTCAAGGGAAAAACTGTTCTTTGTCCGGCTGGGAATCAAAGTATTTATCTCAGCTTAAACCCAGTCAGAAAAAAAGCTTGTTAAACCGAACATAGAGGATATTCTGTGATATTCGTGAAATGTAAATCTTTGTAATGTCCAGTCTAAGGTTTAATCCTAGTGTATTGTTATTTTACCCTGTAACATTTAAGATTAAGGATTTCCAAATTCTTTTAGTCAATTTCAGGAATTTTTTGAAGTATCTTTTCAAGCTGTCCCATACCAGTTCTTTTAAACGGTAAACTTACCCAGTCAAAGAGGACTTTCTTGAGTCAAGTGATGTGTCAAATTAGCTTAGGAGTCTTATTGTCTATTATATGGGGATATGGTGATACAGGGCTGGCCTGCAGGGGATGTAAAGGTTGAAAGAGGATTGAGGGGAGGAAGAGGCGGAGGGGGGGGGAGGGGTAGAGTAAGTTTTGTACAGATGTTCAACTGTCAGAGTTCATGAGTCTGTAGCTTAAAGCCCAAATAGCTATGAGTGTGTAATAAACTGATCTCAAAATATCCTGTGTTCCAAGAGTTTTCTTTGAATAAGACCCATTACAGACTCCAAAAGTGTATAACACTGTCATAAGTGTCGAAAGTGGCATGTAAATTCAAATGATTCAACATCATTTTAGATTTCCCGCCATTTTCAACAACTTATGTGACAGAGAAAATAAAGAGTAGAACAACAAAATGTTTGTGTTGTGCATTCAAGTAAATGGCATCATACTTGTTTCTTTGATGATCACAAGGTTTATGTGCAGGAAATACTGCATTTTTGTACTTTTCCGTGGGGGCGGCATTCTTTTATTATTTAACCTGTTAAACGCGTAGGCATTGTCCAAATCAGCGAGCAGTGATACTTCTATACATGTCCTTCAGTCAGCACATTTACACGAATCAACTTTGTTTGAAAATAAAATCATGAAAATAATGCACAGAATTCGCAGCTATTAGGGCTTTAACACCCCGTGCACCCTGCTGCTGATTCCAACTTTAATTGTTTTGTGCAGTCTTGCAGGCTTCTGCACAAGTGAATAAATGGATACAAATGAATAAAGCTTGTAGCTAGGAAAAGAAAATGACTGTAGGTTTATGCTCTGTGTGAATTATACAATGTAATTGCCTAATACTAGGCAGAGAGATCAAAGGGTGAGCCAAAGTTTAAAAACGAATTAAGGAAGGGGACAGAAAAATGAAATTCCATTTAGAAACTATTATCAAGTTTCTGTGTCAACATCTGAACCTTTGCATCCCTTATTGTTCTAAATTACTCCAAACAAACGACAGATTACTTCCTGTCATGAAGTGATGTCTATAAATTGGACTGTAAAACCAAAGTCCTCTCTTGATATTTACACTGTAGGTAAATGATATGTTGTGATCATGGCATATACCGATGATGGAGTTTTCCTTTTAGGGAACACTTGATGTTCTTTTTATCGAATAAAAATTTCAATGAAATGCTCAACGAGAAAAATTCAAGAGCCATGTGCAAACTCTGCAGGCCATCCAGTGTCTTTCATCAATGTTCTAATAAAATTGTTTTGAAATTGTCTTATGAAAAAGATATTTCTCATATTACTGCAAACATTGAAGACTTCCATGTCCTTTGTAGTGGTTTTTTAACTACCCCCCAAACAAACAAACAAACAAACAAACAATTGTTGAAGAATAAGCCAGGATGTGCAGGCTATGAGGCTGACAAGTCTGTCAAAAGTTATCATGAAGATTGATTGTCCAGAATATGAAACAGTGTTTTGATTTTGCTCCATTTTTATGAGTTCCAGTACAGTGTTTATTTCCAGTTGCAGGGTTTCAGTGCCTGGTACAGAGAGAAACAAGATCAGTTTTCAAAAGATGGTGTGATTGATAATTAAAATTTACGGAAGGTTTCACCAATCGTGTTTGTACGCATTACCGCTTACACTCACAAGAAACTTAATCAGCAGTTGGCAGACCCATGAAACCAACGCAGTCTTATTTACACACAATACAAATGTGTAAAAATTTAAAACAATCTCTCATGGTTTTGATAAAATACTTGCACGCATGGAAGTAGCTACAATTAGACTCCAACATCATTCGGAGTCAGAATTTATATCTGTTCATTTAACACATAAGTGTGAAGCCTATCTTGGAATATCCGGTCAGTTTTGGTAGACCCTGTGGTCCCTCTTTAATTCTAGCGTCCGCGTCACAAAACCTGCAGCTTGGCATTCAGACAGAGCAAATAAAGAAGTCAACCAGTTGGATGATAACATAGAGACACAAGTATGCCACCCTAGTAGTGGCTTGAGAAACTAAACTGGTACTACCACTAGATCGAACATGGCAAAAATTTATGATGCGAAAAAAACGGATACTTGAATGCATTTTTAATGCGTAATTCCATCTTGAGAAATTTTGATTGACAGACACTCAACTTGTAGCAAATTCTGTAAATCGGCTCAGGCAATAATTTATCTGTTTTTTTTCTTCCATGCTGGTCACCATCGGTTCTATTACATGTGTAAACAACAGTTGACAGTCGCCCATCATGTCTTGCACAAGTCTCCTCGTATAGGCAAACACGAACAGCCATTATTGTAAAGATGCATTACATGTGAACTTAAAGGTACAATTATGAGGTTGTCGTGAGTGAGTAATTTACAAGTCCACTTCAATTTTTTTGTGTCATATCTAACATTTATTGCTCAGTTCAGTAATGTTTAAGTTTTGAATAAGAAGAGAACCCTACTCAATGTGCTAATTATAAAGATTTGAAAACAGAGGGGGTGGCCAATTTACATAACAATATGTAAATCTGCATATTCTTTTGTTGTCAAAATGTATTCTTTTGTACAGATATTAACATATGAATAGATTGCTCCAAAAAATAGAGGGGTGGTCCATCCCTAAAAATCCCCTTGTGGAGAACCCTGTCTTTATCCAATAATATATTGTAACTTTTCAAATGCCATTAGCCTCTTGTGATGTGGCTTGAATTATTTTTGCCATGTTCTACATATGGAATACTTGGAATCATGTTTCTTGTAGCAATTGCATGCTGACAATGAGAATAGGCTAATTAGCCCTTTGAGTGCCAAAGTCAATTTTTGTTACCCTTATAAAATATAGCTGAGTAAATTTTTTGTCAAAATTTTGCATAATTTTGATAAAAAACTCTGGCTGATGAAATGTTGTGTTCATTTGGTCCAAAATTATCAGAAAAATTACAGAAAAGTTCATAAAAATTGGTAGAATGTTGCACTAAAATTTTGGTGGGAAAAATATGGCATTCAAAGGGTTACATGTAAGGTTCAAGCCATTGCTATACATGTGGTCGATGACGCAGAACTTACACACATTGCAGTTGGAATCTTAAGCGTGAATCACAGATTTCAACTGAAGAACTGTTTTAAAGAGTTGACTTTACAGACAATCAGGGAACAAAGAAGTCTATTATTTTTGCTTTTTTCACGCACCATCTGTGTAGATATTAGCCATTCTGTCTTGACTTGTTAATAAAGTTTGCCTACCAGCGTTTGCCATATGCAAACGTTACCCCAGGAAAAAACGAGTGATTTTAATTCCTTCAACTGCCTTTCGGAAAGGTTGAACTTCTTTGTGAAAGCTCCAGGTAAAAATATCCTTTGAAAGGCTTGTGTATTGAAGACACTGTAATATGTAAATTCCCGTAGTGTAGCATATAATTGCATTGTCCGCCTGGTGTATTCCTTTTCTTTGGAGTTGAAACTGAAGTCCCATCTTGGCCATTGTGTTGGAAATGCTGTTTGTTGATGCGATATGTTAGTCACTGTAATAGTGTAACGATAATTCTAAAGAGTGACTTAATTGCAAATACTTTGCTTGCCTGCTTGTGGCACATCGTGTTGTAAGCATTTGTTCCGGTAATCTTTAGAAAGTTTAACGCAATTCATAATTTGCATTTAGCATTCCACCCTCATGGGGCAGAACCTAGCATGACACTTATATCTGTTTATCCACAAATGCATGCGCATGTATGTGTAAATGTATAAACACACTTGAACTTATAAATGTATGTAAAAATCAGTTTGACAAAACTGTGCTTGGGTCTTACATATGTTGTGTGGGGTGATGTTCAGCCATCGCATCGCTCGGTAAACCGCATAATGCTGGAAGAACAGTAGGCAATCTGTTCCTTTCCATGATCTCTGCCTACAGAAACAGAATCTTGAAATCCTGCAGAAAACAAATTTAAGTTATGTCCTTCAGTGTTGATTTATCTCTCTAACACTTTCACACCATCCCTTGGTGTACAGACTCACTGATCCAATTGAAAAGGATGGAAATGCACTGCTGACTGGCCAAAAAGTCTAAAAAGTGTAAGTTACAAATCAAAACAAACTAAACTTTGAAGTTGTCAGATAATCAGTGTATTTTTACAAGAAAAGTTTATCTTTGTACATGCTCTGAGCTGACCAGAAATGTCCTTCGGGACTTGTCAAGTAAGTATCCTATCAAGAAAATCATCAACTGTGGAATGATGGACCAGGTGAAGGTCTGTCTGAACTCCAGTAATCAAAATAAATAGAGGTACAGCCAGAAGGTTGCAACCTTGGCTTTGTGAGTGCTTTGGCATGTCGGCATAGCCCATTCATGTTTAGGGAATTAAGGAGACACAGGGCCGGCGTAAATAGGGGTAATTTAGACTCTATGCCCTCACAATTACCGGGGTTGAATTACTGATGTTCCGTATTCAGAGTTAGAAATCCACCTCCATTACTGACCAATTAACGCTGATACGGTAGCTCGAAAGATATGATTTCCCCAAATTAGCAAGTCTGCTGTAAAAGGCTGCTATTCGACTCAGCATATACCTACAACAACCAGGGTATTTCTTTTTAATGCTTCCCCTTGGTAACTCAAAAACTGACCTTTTATCTGCATGAATGTCTAAACTGCGTGAATGATGTCAGTACTGTCATATAGTGCATGATATAAGGACAATTAATATTTGCTATGAAAATAAAGTATCATTAGTTGATTTGCATACACAAACAATGCTCATTAATACATTTTGCATAAAATTAATACTTTATTTCGGAAATTCAGCATGTGGATTGTGATAGCATTGTTGGATCAAGGCTATCATTAAGATCGCTATATTCCCTCTAAAGTGATTAAGGAGCAAGCAGCTGTTACTTCTTGTGATATTTCTCTATTCTTGTTTATAATGGCAGCCACAATTTCTTATTCTACTCCTCAAAGCATGTTGAGATAGATAGACAGTATTCAGCTTGTCAACTCAACCTGTACATGTGTTGATGGCATTGTAATTGTTGACGAGTGAATTCTGGTGCGGACTAGAATTCAAATGTAAACAATGACATGAACTTTACACACATACATGTAGAGGCTTTACACACATACATGTTGACAAGCTAAATAGTGGATGTTCTAACACACCTTTGGGGAGAGGAATGAGAAAATGTATTTGACATTAAAAACAAAAATAATGAAAAAAATCATCAAAAAGTTAGAGTAAGTGGCCCTTAAACTTTGTTGTGTACACTTTATCCCTTGTGCTTGTTTGTAGGATGTAAAGTTTCTGTGTAGTAAGAGTGGTAGGGAGGTCACAGGTTAAAGGTTTTGATTTCTCCACATATGTCAGATAATTCCAATTTTACATGTCATTCTTTCACATGCACATGTTATGGTTCATCAACTTTGAAGAGAAATGTATGCACTCCGTTATGGTTGTAAACTTTTACGGAAGTCGGTTATGAACTTCCCCCAAGCTGTAAGCTGGTGAAGTCAAAGAGGGTAACTATATTCTCATTAAAACAACAAGTTGTGTATTCATCTGACCTTCTCATAAAGCTGTGTTTGTATCACTGTCATGTATATGGTAAACTTGTACAGCGTTTTCAGGGATGCATGAGTCTTTGCTAAAACACAGTAAATGGACCCTAGCAATTGTTGACTATCACACTTGGAAAAGACACCTTATCAAAGAGAATTTTTCAACAAATTTGTGATAATAAAGACATGAACTGAGCAGAGAGAGAGAGAGAGAGAGAGAGTCCACTGGCAAAATGTGCCAATGTAACCTGTATTCATCATTATCGATGTATCAGGGTTGCTGGAGACACAAAAAAAATTGATACCATTTTGCAAATCAGAATCATTTCTATTTTGGACATTAGCAGAAATGACTGGAAGGGCCAGACTTTTGTAAGTGAAAGGGGAGGGAGGGGGGATGTTGAGGAGTTCTCAGCAGATGAACTCTGATTTTGAATTCGTGAAAACTAAATATTGTGGGTTAGCTAGTCACTTGATAGTTTTTGAGGCTTTTCTAATGGTAATTACACTGGCTATACTGGGCCTTTTCATGACCTGAAGGGACGAAGCAAGGGATGGTATTTGGGAGTGTTCACTGTCCCTCTTGTATAACCCCTCCATCCTAAACCATGGAACCCTGTGCACGCCTACCTATGTTATGGTATTGTATTGGTACCTCCCACCTGACATGCCCCTTCAACAGTGGTACAGGACCAGCCTGTAAGACTTTCATCCTCCTCTGCACTGTACACAAGCTGGAACACATTTTTTGAAAAAAATTACAGAAAATATCAAATGTACTTGTCTTTCTTGTAGATTACAAATTGAAAGGGTGAGACCGATGCATAGCTTTTGGTAGTGGTCAGGTTATAGCCAAGACGTTTATTTGACATGAATATAGAATATTTGATGACTTTTCACAGTCCAGAATTTGTGACCATGGTAGCCGTCAAATTCCATTGGGATCAAACGTGAGCATTTCCCAAGAATAGACAAGCCTGTTGCCAGACAAGAACATAAAAAGCAGAACGCCTCAATGTGAAAAGGGTTTGCACCAACAGAAACATTCATCAAGGAAAAAAAAAGTCACAAGAAGCAATTTGAGCCTTGACCCTGGCTATTGATGTCCTTTCACCCCCATCAATAAAGAATGGATTTATAGACTTCTATTGGCCGGGCTAAACCACTCGGAGGCAAACGGGGTATGATTTATGGCAGATGTATTTTCTCCCAAGGACAGGGTGAGCATGGAACAATTTAAAGGATGCTTTAAAACAGAGAGGAGGTAAAAAGAAGTTAGGCAGGGCCACTAAATTGATTTTCAATTGCCCTCGCAGGGAGGCTGGATCAAATCATGTCGGAGGAAGACGCAAATGCCGGACTGGAAATTCTGATAGTGAACTGCTAAACACATGTGTTTCAATTATAGTTTGAGAGCTGTGGCGGGGGAGATGACTTTTAAAATGTTAGCGGCATACTCAAGCATTAATCATTTTGTTTGACAAAATGCCCGAAGACTCTTGTCTCCAGCAGAACACACTGAGGCCTCCTTTATCGACACTGCAGTGTGGGTCTGGTACAAACTATACTTTAAAAAAAATTGACATTATGCCACCAAATCGACACAGTCTTTGCATAGATTAGCATATGTAGCTGGTGGGCCAATGACGTTTGTACCACCTGGGCAAGGTTTTATGTGTGATTACTGTGTTCAGTGAGTGTGTTTTTGTGTGAAACCACGTCACATCTCAACACTTACAAAAGTTATTTCATTACAAATGAGCAAATTGCTGCTGGGTGGCTGACAAGAGACAAAATCCTTCAATTGGCAAGAATTTCCTTTACTTTGTCTCGTACCCTTCCTTGCTGAGTATTGGGGAGGGAAATTTTAAGATGATTGTATTCAATAAACCAAAATTTTATGTTTAATAGAATCCTGTTGCTAACAATTAAATGAATTGATCTCATTATCAATGTTAAATGAAGAGCTTTCACTCATTTCGTGTAAATCTTTGCACAGCCAATAATTTTGAAATTGATACAAGAACTTTTGTAGTCAATGTGTATCAGCTAAGTTAATATATTTTTAAAACTAATTTCCGAACTGGGTAACTTCGATTAGCCAGAACGAGACCAATAAAACTACAATAAAATAAACACAATTAAATAGAAAAATGTGTGTGACAAACATGAATAGTTTACATATTCTTTGTACTAGGGAATAATTTTTCAACCAGCGATGGCCTGAATGCCCTTCGAATGTTGCGCTGAATTTGTAGTCAGATTTCAACAAGATGAAATTAGAATCAAGATATCAACGAAATTTATGCTGTATTGGCAGTTTATCATCTCAAGTGTCGGCCAAACAGGATAAAATTTCAAATTTAAGGACTCTTGTTGTCATGACAGCGTGTCAAGGGGAGTGTCACTTGAATTGGGATAGGACAAAAATAAAAAGTCTGCATGCAGAGGTCTTTGTAATAATTTATGATGTTTGTGATCTAATGACCTATTAAATGGCTATGTGTGATGAAGGAATTCTTAGCTGGTGCCTTTGTGTGTAGTTCTCTATTTCCAGTGTGTGTAAGATAGATCAATGGAAGTGCAATGTGAGTATGTTGAGGAATGCCGTGAAAAGAGCCACTCTATTCATTCCGGGGTGGCGATCTGATTCCGGCCCGCAATGGTGCATGGATACAATTGCAGTCTTGTGTGTTGTGGTCAAAGCCCTGTCCTAGAAATACGCACACACGTTTGAAATAGGCTGATCGTAGTCTAGTATCTATGGTGTCCTTTGTTATAGTTTTGAGTGTGAAACGGAGGTTTAGATACCAGACTTGGCTGATTGAGTCATGAGAAAAGCTTTGTACTTACGAAACTCCGCGAGGAGAATTTTTAGTACTCTAGATAATTCTGGTCTGCCGCAGTAACTGCTCATGTAATTCTTACATTCAGCCCAAAGATTTTATAAATAATTGCTGCATCGATTTGATAATAACTTTTTATTTTAAACAAAACAAAGAAACTTCTGGTTTTGCTAGAATATAGATAAATTTTTTTTGCATGAATATGAAAGCATTGTGGTTCTACACCATCTATAATACATTACGGTGACAGATGAGAATGACTTCTAGCTATCCCAAATGCATATATCTACATTCACATGTTATATATCACTCTAAAGTGTGTTTTCACAGCAGGCCATCTCCATCTTGGCAGTTAGAGAACTCCACATCATTATAAGATGATTACCATATCTTGTAAATGAGATACTTCCTTTCGATAATAGTGAGAAATATTTCACATGTTTTCGATGCAAGGTAAATTTGGACTATAAATCACTTGTGGAAATATTCAGTCAGAGCTGCAGTGTCTGGTACACGGGTAATTTCTGTAGAGCATAAAAAGTTCCGGAAATATGAAAATTAGCTCTTATACAGCAGTACTGTATAAAATGTACAAAAATTTGTGGAAACCAAGTGGATTCTAGTAGTGATGAAAGTTTAAGTTAGCTGTTGTCCAAGATCTGGCCTTCAATTTCAACTCCAAGCTATCAGTAGGTTTTAGTTTTAATTGAAGAGTAGTCCCTCTACTCAAACTAGCAGTATTCTGCAACATCTGACACTTCTATCTTTTTTCCGATAGATCATCCGATTACAGAGTAATGCAACAAGCTGTCCAATACCAGTACAGGAGTTCACAGGGCGTTACTTTATCTACTGAAATAATCAGCAATATCTGTTGTTTCTGCATTGCAGACAGTTAAATCTGACTCCGAGTTGTTCGTGAACTTCATATCCGTCACCAGTAGCATTTATAGCAAAACTGGTGTGGTGTTGTCAAGGTCGAAATCCTGCCCTACGATATCCTATGGGAATGGCCACAATATAAAGTTTCCCCCTCAATACTCCAATTACTAGCAAAGCCCCCAGTGACTGTTACCATAGACTTAGTAGACGTTACTTTGTTTTGTGCGTGGCAATGAACTCAGAGGATATCAATGGCCTGAAGTATTTGGATGTTTTTGTTGTGTACTTAGAATAAGTACCTCATCCAAGGTTCATGTAACATCAAACTATTTTGATATACATGTTATGGTTCAAGTACTCTTGGTGCTTCTCACATGTCCTGAAATTTCTGGTTTTCTTCAATTGTAACTCTCCATGCAAGAGATATCAATGTGGTATATAATCAATACGGCAAAGCATTTACACCAGTGTGCAGGGAACGTGAAAACATTTAGAGTCACTACACATTTTAACCCCTTTCCTGTCAGCAGTGCCACTGTGCCTCAAGGTGGCCAGCCATATGCAACCTTCACGTGTCAGATGCCAGGATAATTTACACTTTCTCGGCTCTACAAACATCTTGCTTGGAATCTGGTCTGGCTGGATATCCTTTCCCCAAAGGGTTATACAAACACAGCCAAACTTCCAAAATAAACTTTCATATTGGTCAAATATCCATGGGAACAATTCCAGTACATGTGAAACCCAGGGTACTGGAATACGACTGCCGAGCGTCAAAACTTGGCTGACAAACAACGAAGAAAAATTGGTTTTCAATGCAAATGAAAGTGCAACACATTGATTAACTTTTACCAAAATACATTTTTATGAGCAATTCTACTTTTAGACGTATAAGCCCACCTTTGTTTGTGTGAAAAATATATAAATAAGTCAAAAACATGAATTAAAGATAGAGTGACAGAACAAATGATTAGGTAAAGCGCATCTATTTCTGTTATTGTCTCGGCAATGATGAAACTGTAAAATATCAGAGATAAGACGGTCCGAGAGTGTGTGAAAGTTCAAGATACATGTTTTCTACCATTACTTGTTTTGAAATTGTGATCTCTGCTTCTGCTATGAGGTGCCTGGGTTATAATGGACGGTCTTAGATAACACCTCTAAATAAAATCTAAACTTCTATGGGGGTTAAATGTTGACTTGTCCAAGCACACCAGCAGTTATTGATACATATATATACCCCTTGGAAGTTGGGTCAAAAGTTCAATTAAGGTCATGATAACCTATCCAAGGTCGCAAGTGATAACGGTGATGCTCTTATTTACCCCTATTTACCCCGTCTACTTTTAGACAATAATTCTGTGTTCTCTTATTCAGTAAAAGGAGTAAGTGATGAAAAGTTCTGGGTTTTTCTTGTGAAAGATGTTGCGTTATTTCGGTACTCCTCGTTATTTGTCATGTATGTCTGTCTGTCTGTGTTCACATCAGGCAGCTAGTCAAGTTAATTCAAGCTGTTGTTCGAAATATGTCGCTAGAAAATATGTCTGCCATCTCCAAAGCTGAATGCCTTTGATTCTAAGTATCACTGTGTGTCAATGTATTGCCAAGCATTGTGACAATGTTAACTGAAAAAAAATCGGGACTTCTTGGTGTATGGGTACGTTTTTTCTCTCTGAAGTTTGGACTTTTTGAAAGGGTCTGTTGAACTAAAGTTCGGCTGCTGTAATGGTCGATTAGATCACTGCTTTGAAAATTGCCTCAGTGTGGCATAAACATATTGTTCTCAAAGGTATGGTTATATCTTTACTCTGACAAACTGGGCAGACAAGCTGGACTTTGAAATCATAACATCTCATTACTCCCATGACATGGATTGATAAATCTGTTCACCGAATAGTGCGACAGATCTGTTCAATGTATTGAATTCCGTCAAGGAGATAAGAAACAAAGATTTTCAGCTGATATTTTTTCAAGCCTACTCGAAGAAAAATAAAGATAAATGATTTCACAATCGCTTTGCGTCAAAAAAAGTTTTTTTTTTCAGTGCTGGGCTAATGTAAACAGCATGCCAAATTCTTTCATAGTCTGTACAGTGTAGTGATAGATGATGGAGGTACTGAGCACTGGGAAAGATCTAGGTTGTTATGACATCTTGACTGCTTCGTCGTTGAAAAGGAGATTTCACAGTTGCTACGCACCAGAAGTTTTGAAATAATCCTGTAGGCCATTAAAAGCGTGGTTCCTTATTATTCAATACTTTATGAGTTTCGGTGTGTGTGTTAGTTATATTGTGAGAATACATAAAGGAATTTATTTCATTTGAAACAATACAGCTACCGTACAAATGTGCATTCCATATTCTTTCATTTCTGTGACACACATACTTGTTCTAGTAGCATTACTACCCATCGTCATGAATTCAGTACACTTTATTCACGTGAGCTCTAAAATTAGATTTCCTTCTCAGAATGTCTTGTTAAGTTTCCAAGGTGATGCCACATGACTGGAATTTAGCTTGCAATCACTCTGGAGAACTGTTTCTACTTGACTGATGCGCTCTCAATTGAATCTTCGTGCCGACTGCAGGATTAAGAAAGCGGCTATCCAGATTAATAGTTTGTTGCTCGATACTAATCACTGGCGGAAGACGCTTCAAAGCAGTGATTTGAAAATAACTTGAAGCCCAGATAAGAAATAGAAGGGGAGAACAATTTAATGTGCTGCATACCTCAAACATGAATGTTTAAATATTTGCTAACAGTTTACCTATTTAAACCTATTCTTTTTTCTTGATATAATATTTACCTTTCACTGATCGTGAAAATTGAAACCATCCTTGTCAACAAGAAGCATTGTATTTTTAGACAAGAATTTTTTTTTGCGGTGTTTTGCAACTGATTTAAAACTGATCAGCAAATTTGACTCTTTTTTTACAGACATTGTAACATGCCTCAGGTAGGCTATTTCTTCCTCGGACAAAGTACAAACTCTCGTCTCGTCTTCCGCCCCGCCTCTCAACGTCTGCACCGCCTCTCAACTTCTGCCCCCAAACACTCGCCTAATCCTGGCCAGCTATACCCAGATTATTACTGGCTTAGAATATAATCTTCTGATCTCGCCAGTAATCTGCAGTGATCTCCTTGTCTTCTATAGCCATGGCATGTTTCCGTGGACTGTCTAGTATTTTGTCAAAGCAGGGATTAGGCAGTAATAATTTCCCTGCAATTCACTAAATTAAAAGTTGAAGGATTCCACAGGGAGAATTCTGTGGAAGTTTTTGTTTTTCAAAGCAGCATTTAATTCCTGATGTAAAGGTTATTTGAAGGTGCTTGTGTACTTTGAGTTGGCAGTGGTTTGTATATGTCTGTGTTAATATCTCATATTATTGTTGACAGGACTGGTAGAATGCTTGGCATTTCGTACATGTGGTTGTCAGGTGTTTCAATTCAAATCGTAAAGTTCTGCCAATGTGGCAGCACAATATTTGCTTCAGGAACTTTCAGCATAGTCCTCCGCTTAAAATGAAAGATCGCAACCCACTTGAAATGAAAGACCACAACCCAGGAATCTTGGCTGAAAATTTCCCTCCTGTAATATATCTTGTTATTTCTCTCAGTGTTGCAAAAACTTGGAAATGCAACCTAACTGTCAAAATTCCCAATGAAGAGCTTCTGTAACACATCCACTTCAGGGGCAGTCACTCTGCAGTGGCGGCGAAACAGGTGTCTGCCAAGCTGTCATCTTTATTACCATCTCCAAGCCAAGCAACAGAGGTCGATGACTGACAATGTTTACACATGCAGATGGACTGGCGCTAAAAAGAATAAAAAAGCTGTATCCTGAATTGGGTTTTATTGCAGGAATCATGAACTGGTTACAAGTTGCAATGCAACAGTCTCTCTCACAGTATATCTGTCGCTCGTCTTCTGAAAAAGGCAGAATGGTACTTGGTAGTGTTGGAGTGTTTTGCCAGTCTTGAGTTGAGGAGACCACAATTCTATCTTAATCTTAAATTTTGAATTATATGTCATAAAGAGGTTAGCTTTATGATGGAAAAACCTTCCAACCGTTTTGTATACAATTTCACCCTCCAATGGAGAATCCAGAATAATGCTGTGAAATATATATACATGTACTTCGCAGAAGAAATCTTTGTGAATGCAGTCACTGTGATACAAGTGACAGTGATCATGTGAGGAAAAGTTATCAAAACAACTGATTTGTCACGGAGAATTTGGATCTAAAGACCAGCGTACATGTACTGATAAAGATATCCTTTGACTCACAGCCAAGCGGGAGTATGCAAATTTATCATCGCAATTCAGAACCAAAAGTATTCCAATCTCTCCATGTCTTGTTACGGTGTCTCTGAATATACCGGTATGCAAACCAATAGTACTCTTGTGACCATTTTTCCCAGTTGGAAGAATTTCAATTCACTTGTCACGCAATTCGCTGAAGTTTCTCAATAAAACCACTGGCTGCTCATTTAGTAATGTACACATCAGGTGCGACTGTGCCAAGTTAATGAATACAAATTGACATCAATGACCGAGTAGCACTCATTAGTTTCAGATACTGCCTACTTCTAGTCAATAGTGTGCATGTACAAAACCAAAACAGGGAATTTTCCTTTTTTTCCCCTTCTTTTCAACAAAAGTTGGAAGCTGCATCCATGAATCATATAGGATCAATCAAAAAATTTCAGTCAGGTTTATTCTTGATTTGAAGTGAAAGTACTAGACCGGATGAAATTTGTGCATCTATAGGGAAAGGGAATGGACATGTAAATTTAAATTTTGGTGAATTATTTTATTCAAAGGTTTTTTCCCTGTCATAAGTGTGCCGGGTGAAGTTTCCCCATTAAGAGGCTGAACAAAATACATCTGAATCAACTGATTGGAACAAGTATGAATAAACCTTAACTCAACTGTCATGCTTCTACTGTACAGTATGAATCATGGCCCGGAAGTTTGCTCATGTGTGGGCAAAATGTGACCAGTTTCTATTTTGCTGTGGTACTGCTTAGCAGAGGACAGTGGGCAAGGTTAGAGGGGAGCTGTCAGCATGTTTAAAGTGTGCTACAGACATGATTTGTGCGTGTGCTCAGCCGATTTAATGTGTCAGGTCTGGCGCATCCACTACGTGTAGCGTCTTAGTGTAGGCATTGTTACCCCTCCACAAATGTTAATGTTCAACTGCATCTAAAATGTATGTCTTTGTTGTGCATATCTGCGTTTGCCCAGTTTCTATGACATCGGTAAATTCTTCAACAGAGAGGGGGAAAAAAAGATGAAAATTAGGGTAATTGCATAAAAATAAGTAACAGAAAAGCTAAGCCATGCAGAATTGATGGTTAAAAGCCAGAAGGATTTTCCACTTTACCGACCACATTCACGGCTTTGATAAAAGTTTGAAGTCTAAAATGGTAGGGAGCACTTGAAAAGAGCTTGTGCTGTTTTTTGATGTGTAAGTAATTTACAGCTGGACAAAGTTGAAACGTTATCGGCGCTGGACTTTTTACATCTACTTTTGTGTTTATTTGTGATCTTTTAGCGGTGCCTCAGGTGTGGGATAATTTAGCCAGGGTGCCAACACTGCGGTAACGACGACACCTTTTTGTCGCGACAGGAAGTCGGGTCATCGAGAATGACCCGGGTACGTTTGACTTACGAAAATGCATTGTTTACTTGTGACAGCCAGTTGGTGTGTTTTGGAGTGATAGGTTTTCAAATTCCGACCAAGTGGCTTTGTGGTTGCGTTTTATATTGCACCTGATTGACTCTCAAGTAACAGTTGGGTACCACTCGTTTGGTTGTGTCTCACCAGCCCTGCTGATGCAGTGACAGAAAGACATTCTGGTGTAATTTTGTCGTCCTTGGCCTATTTTTCTCCTTACTTACTGGGAGATAATGATCATCATCCAAGGCTAGAGAAGTTCCAGTTGCAGTAATCCCGATAAAATATTGATTTGCGAATTAAAATTGATAAACTTGAGAACTTTGTACACAGGAGAGGTAGGGATGATTTGCTTATCACTAAATCTCCTATTACTTTTTCTTTTCACAAACACCATTTCAAGCTGTATAATTATCCCCCGCCCAAAATAACTGTTATAAGAGTTTTACCTTTCTCAAACATTTCATCAAGTTTGCATAAATGCGAATTTTGGTCCTGTTGCATTGATTTTACCAAATAAATGATGCAATCGATATTGGAGATGTAGGGTAAACTGTTTGTCTGTGTTTGCTGTTTACATTGCTATGAACAACTGCACTGTCAGTAAGATATTTGCATGTACCACTTAGCGTATGATACTATGCTGTTGTGTAAATATTGACACAATTGAAACAGATAAAAAAATATATGTTATATCATGTAAAAATGAACCTGTTGTAAAAATGTCTGTTTTGCCGCTATATCGGCTGTCCCATTGGCTCATCGAAGTGCAGGTTGTGTCTTGCCTGCATTCTTGTTAGGCAAAATTAGTTACTGGTCGTATTGCTGGTAAATTTATGTTGAATAGGACTACAGCCTGGGTTTTGTGCATGGTTTTTATCGGATTTTTGTCGGAGTAAAGTCCTTTTGAAGAGCTGTTACAATGTGCATTGCTATCAGGATCTGCTGAGCACTATTTCTTCACCTTGACTGGAGAAGTGCCATTGGAAAGCTTTTGTATTGGAAGAATAAAGCTTACCAGCTGTATATAGTACATGTGCCATGCAGACAGGCATTCCGGCGTCCTATAGAAATCATTGTCAAAAATGAGAGCATTCTGTGCATCCTCGTATTGCATGGAATTTTGTATCTCACAGAAAGGTTTATTATGGGAGAAGCGAAATCAACGTGTGAGGTATAATGCTTCATTGAGATTTCACACACCATCAGTAATACCGTTTACACATCATGTTTCACATGAGGAGTGCTATCCTGAATTCTTTCTCAAGGATGCTGATGTGCAGAGAAATTCCAAATTGTTCCACTTGAGCAACTTTTAACATGTATTGTAAAACTTGAAGGGGGGTTTCCTCAGTGTTATCTGTAGGAGTGGCATTACCTCTATCTCAGTCAGTTTTACCAGGCAGCCAGATACAATTTTGGAATGGTGTTGAGGAGGAAGATACTTGTGTCACGGCACACCTTCAAGGTACACTGTCACCTGTTCCAATTTTGCCACAGTTACCATGGAAAGAGAAAATCTAACCAATCACAGATTTTAAGCGGGTGGCTGCTTGTTAAAAACAGCGCCCTCACATGGGCATTTTGAATACAAGGAGTGCCCCTTCGACCATATATGGGCATATTTAGATTACAGGTGACTGTATACCTTTAACAAGTCTTAACCCATTCTTCACTGAGAAAGCAATGGGGTTTTTTAGGGGGCCTTTAAAGCAACTTGACCCCCTAGAATTATATTAAGTTGTAATATTGTCAACTGTGGGCCCAGTCTACTGCAGTGTTGCTCTTTTCTTTGCAAAAGACAGGCTTGACTATAAGTTATAAAACACCTAGTACCGGATATATATTTCATAGGCGATAAATTCTTCACAGAGGCGATATTTCTGGTTCTCTGCTCTTCAAGGTAATTCTTCGGAAGCTGTCTGCAAGCTTTTCAAGTGGATCATATCTGATACAGTGATGCCCAAGTGTATTGTTTCAACGGAGGACACGGCCAGGTGTCAGAACCTAACACCTGAGGTCATAAAGAGCTAGTCATTTTGGCGACAGATGCTGTTGAGACTGGTATGAATCGGCACGGTTCGATTGTTAATGTGTCCCAGTTTGATGTGTATCAGTGTGTTTTATCTTGTCCAGGTTGCTGGGTCTTGGTGTTTTTATAGCAGTCACCAATAGATCTAAGGTGCATTGTCTTCCGAAAGGAAGTGGGGCAGCGGCGGTACACGGTGTCAGTGGGCACCCTAGAGGCACACACAATCTTGAATTGCACATAGAGGTCTCCAAACCCTGGTTCTTGAAAAGAATCTGTAATCAGAGCATGTGAAATATAGTAGTTAGCCAAGCAGCAAAAAACCTATCATAAAAATGTGAAACATACAAGAATGTACACACAAAGATGTTTGTATTTCTCAGCCGTCGTCATTTTAGTTGCTTCTCATTGGTCCAATCACTCACAACATTGCTGATGATTGGTCAACTACTCTACAGATTGTAGCTGATTGGCTTGTTGACTGTCAAGGTCATGGCTTGTCTATCAGCATACTGCCAAGGTCAGGGCCTGAGAAAACAGGGCAGCATTCGGGGAAACATCAAAGTCAGTAAATTAATTTTTTTTTTTCTTGGCCCTAGTTCAAAATGTTCATATCCTTTAAAATTGTTTTGTAGTAAATAGTACCGCGTTAAAATGCCACTAGAGGGTTTACAAGAAGAAGGATGATTGGTTTGTTTGTGATAGTTGCTTGATTAATGTGTGGACATTAGTGTTGGAAAGTAGTAGATATCTGACGCTATTTACGTAAATCCGTGTTAACATACACGTACAAGAGTGTATATGGCATTGATAAATTTTGAGTATTTGCAGTGGACTATTTACTGTAAATTAAAGTGTGTTTCTACACAGACAGCGTCACGACCACTGTGTCTATATAGCCTTTGCAATATTTCAAGGAGATGAAGCTATATGATCGAAAGTTTAAAAAAAAAGATAATTTTAAGGTGAATAATATGTAATCTCTCAGATAACAAGATGTGTTAACCAGATTTCCACTGAAAGCAATCTGTATCGACATGCATTATCTTTAGAGTGATAAAAAATTGACAGGCTTTGATGTTTGACAATTGGAAAGTTGCAAAATAAATAGGGTTCTCAGGTTGTCGGAAAGTTATTTGTAAAATTGAGATCCGATCAGACACACTGCAAAACAAGATTTAACAGATTGATTTCGGATTTAGACGGTTCTCAGAAAATGTTATTTATTTGACTGGTGTATCAAGTCTTGATGGATGATGAAATTCTACCAAATGCTACATTTGTCTTTCGTATGTTTGCAATACCCAGGATGCTAAGTCCTGGAATTATTTGTTACGAAAACAACAATTTCGATCCATCCAGGGACCGGAGGAGAATCCTTAAGAGTTCAGACTTTCGGTGTCATTTTAACCAAGCTCAAGTGAAATGAAAAATGGCAAAACAGCAAATCAGCCATTAACCCTTAATCCCGCATAGTCAGTGGTTAAAACCAGCCGTTAAAGACCGTCGCAGTTACCTCTCCCCGATGACGCAAGTAGTTTGTAACATTCAAAGCCAGCAGCCACCCAAATCTGTACAAAAAGGTTTTTAATCTCTGTGTTTGGTACGAATGGCTTCACAAAGCTGGCCAGAGGTTCCTCATCACCGATTCTAGCCGGGTTTGTAGTTTTCAGTGTCACTATTCTCAACAATGGGAAGGTAATTGTGTCAGTTGAGTGACTCGGAATAAAAGGAAGCCCCCTGATAGAGTGTGAGAAAACCTGATTTGTTGGTAGTGACTATTTAAACCACTGGCTGATGTATTTACCCATTGCGACTGGCCTGTTGCAAAAGTTCACTGAACTTCAGGATATGTTTTTTTCTATGCTTGCAACCATAGAACCCTCAGACTCATCATTTCCACTGCAAAGGTCTTCTTTTGTGGTAGAAACAAATAGCTCTGTATCATAATTTTTGTGAAAAATGGGATAACAGGACAAAGTCACATTAAAAAGACGATTTGTTTATTTGTATTTTGTGTGCTAAGTTATGTTATTTGCCTTTTTTTTATTGACATGGTTGTGCAAATGAATAGTTTTAATATATGAATGTTGTTTGTGTGCAGGACATGCAATACTGTAGTGACACAATTTCTTGTACACTCGAGAAATTGACACCATTCCTTGTTTGCAGCAGAAATTGACACTTTCATGTATGGGCCAGAAATTGACAATTTCATATGTATGCCAGAAATTGATTGTTTCTTGTATGTTTCTGAAATTGACAAGATTTCATATATTTGCCAGAAATTGTGTCACAAAGGCAATATCTTATGAGCAGAATGAAAGCAAGGGTGAAGCAGTCCACATCCGGTTCTTGGAAATATTTCATCAAGAGGAATTGATTTGGTCATTTCTTCTGCTGCACATGTAGAAACTTTGCATGATACTGTCAAAAGACATCAACTTGCCCTTTAATACTTACGTGCTGAATGTACAGAATGTAAGTGTTCTAGAATGTGAAAACTGTCCTGATATCGTTTCTATTTGGAACTATTTGGAAGATTGAAAACATAAAAAGAAATCATGATGGCTATTTATTTTCTCGTCATGTCCAGACAAAAGTAGCCGCATTGGGTGTGAGGCGACCCTCTGAGCGTCACCAGACTTTGTATATTTTGAAATCCGGTAATAAAATTCCAGGAGAAGTCACAAACGTAAGTGGGTGACCGATGAATTATGGAGAAAGATCATAAGGTTGAAAAGTAATCCTGACTAGTTAGGTATAATTGATTGATATTTTCAAGGTCTGTACAGAGGAAAATGAATTCATTGGTTTGAAAAGTAGCCAGCGGGCAGACTGAATAATTACAGAACAACATTCCTCCTAAATATCTTTCCATAAAAACTTGCAAATAACATCAAAAGATAATTAGTTTTATGTACTAATTCCATACGCTCAGATGTGAGTAGTTTCTCTATCATGAAAATATTTCTGGGAGCGAAGCAAGTTGCCATCGGTTGGAAAATGTTTTCTAAATGAGGCTGGGTATTTGGTAACAACTTTTTGTCCTATATAAGTATGATCTCCTTTCTTTATCCTTGATTGAATTTTAATCCGTTTATGTCAAAAGTGTCTCTTGTCCTGTTTTGAAACATGAGGCTTGACCTGTATAAACAGAAGTGTGATGAACGTCTGCAGTGCTAGCTGCGTTGCAGGTCTTTGTGATTGAGTTAATAAAAATTGTCTAAATTCATCTAACCGTCACACGCTATGCTTATCTAGGACATAATAAGCACATCCTAGTAAAGTACAGTGAACCATCCCATCCTTGATACTGAGCATCCACAAAAGTGGCCACAGAGATTGAAGATTCCACTGGCCGAATTCAAAGTCAAGCCCTTGACCTCAATAACGAGGTCACATTGTCCGTCAATGTTGGAGTCTCGACCCTCAGTGTGGGCTGACAGCCTAGCAATCAACACTCTCAAGAGAGACCTAGATTTATATCAGGTGTATGCTCAAAGCAGCTCTGCTGTGGTGTTGGCTGTGGCACTGGGCTAACCAGGACATATGCGACACAGCATGAAGTTGTCAGTTTAGATTTCTGGAAAGCAAAACTCCCATCGGACACATACTCCTTTTACATAAAAATACAAAATACTGAAGCATGAACAGTGAGGAAAAATCTACCAAACAAAGTGGAGAGTCAAAACTTAAAAACTTTCAGACAATTTGATATTGTGAAATATGCGGAAAACTTGATTATTGACTCATATATAGAGGGATATATCATTAAACAAGAGCTCTAGGGTCTGGATGACTGTCTTCTATGGGAGTTTACACATTCTTTCTCTGCCTCCATGACCCAGTTGTACTTAGCATCGAGGCCTGGGACTGCTGGAGTTGAACTATTTCAGGTCATTAGTGGGAGAATTATCTGATTCCCTGGAAAGCCGTACAGCTGATATGATCAAAGTGGAGCCCCTCACCTTGTCTTAAGGCAGTTTTGACAGCTGTCTTGCAGCGTGTGTAGTCTTTATGATGAAATTGAGTGGCTGTTGATTCCTGGTGGCCACAGTTCTTATTTCAGATTTCCCAACAAAGGATTCAATCACCGTAGCGTTTCCCTGAAAATGTTGACCCTCCATCGAAATCTCAGTTCAAAAGTGTGCCTGTCCACCCCTTTTATTCCAATAATGGTCTGACTCTGCAGTGAAGGATGCTTGGGAGGAACCAAATTTGAATTGGTGTGGGGAGAAAACCCTGTGATTTTGAATTGCTCATCAAGGTAACAATTTAACAAGTTACTGTGTCAGGGGTTTCTTTGCATATTACAGACACTAATGTGGGCTATCCTAGTATATAATATACTGTATGCAAATTGGCATGTCTTTTGCAGGAGAAAATAGATAATAAAGTTAATTAAGTTACAGCATGTTTTGTGAGTTGACATGTACACCATAGCTCTGCTACAGAATTCCACGCATGAGCGGTTTTCATTGTTATTGATTCAGTTATATCTTGAGTGATCATAGACCACACAAAATCAGAGCAGTTACTAATGAGTATTAAGTTGGACATCATTCAATAACATCCCGCTAAAACCTGTTGCTTTCATCTTCCGTCAGCTTTCAAAAAAAAAGGAAGGCAACTTCAAATGATATGGTGCATTGGGACTGTGTCTTTGTACCAATACTTGATCAAGTCTGCACAGATACTAAACCACATGTGTGTGGGTGTTGACACTCGGAAGTTGATTGGTTTACCAAATAACTGTGACATGATTATTAATATAGTATGAAACCTACATGACATTCATTACTTTCTTACGTGTTGCCGAGCATATCAGCGCCAGTTGTTATGTCTCGCGGTGGCCATGTTTCTCCCACAAGTAATCAACACAGGTTTTACAACCCATGTTGTAAGTGGCAGGATATTTGTCGCCTGTCGGTTACACTTGGTCTCCCATGTAGACAAGGTACGGCTGAGTTAGCGGGTGACGTTGATACAGCGTTGCGCGAAAAGAGATGTTCAACAGTGTCCGTCTGATTAGATTTTCTGCCTTGATCAGGGCTCGAAAATTCTCGCCGCCCGACGCCCGTGACAAGTGAATTTTGAGTCCGGGCAAGTGAAAACAACATTCTCCCAGCCCGACGGACAAGTGAATTTCAATGAGGCCACTGTACGTAGGCGCTGCCACTCTCTAGTTCTTTGAGTGTACCGCTTTAGATATGGCCGGCCGATAAAATAGCTCTGTTCTACTTGGTTACAAAATAGCAAAATATTGACGTCTTTGCACGATGTTTTTTTCTTCTGATGAAATCATGTCACGATGCCTCCTCAACAGAAAACTACAGCTTACAATAAAATGTTGTAAGGTGTTGAAACAATTTACCCTCCTTCCTACAAAGTTGCAATGTATTGAAACACTTTACTCTCCTTTCTACAAAGTTACAAATTCCCTGGTACGTGAAGCAAACATTGTTGCTGTTTGATTCTGCAAGCGGTCCCTCAGTCCCTCATAGACGGACCGTGCTACAAAACATCATGGAGGAATGATGAATACACTGAGGCTTGGCTTTGCCTCTGTGAGTCCAGCGTACCGGTCGTCCTTTTTAGTCCAAGTTTTATCTACTTTGCTTGAATCAAAATTTGGCCTGCAATTACTCAGTTTGATAGTAAAAACCATTATTTCAAAGGAAACTTTCACAAACAGAGTCAGAATACAAGGGAAAAGGAGAAAAATTTGAGGTTTTCTGAAAGGTCATCTTATGTGATGTCATGAAGACCCTTTAAGTACACAATTATGGTTCAAAAGAAACCACCTAGGGAGGTCCAATAGGTACAATCTTATGATAAAAGGTAATTTCTTGGTGCTTTCCAATTAAATGGCATTTAGCTTGACTGTCAGTTTTAAATTAAATTTTATTAACAGTTATGGCAAAGGGAAATTGTCAACAGTAGTTGCAGTAAGCATATCCATTTCAAATCATCACATCAATATTTCTGCAGAGTCCTCCAGTTTAATGATGTAGCAGTGAACATCACTAGACATTTCTTGATGATATCAAAATATCAAATGAAAATGTTCCTGGGCTACAATGTTATCATTATCATTAAAACTATTATTACTCTTTAAAACATTGGGAAATGAATTGAACAATATCAGTGTGTCTTGTTTTAAAGGATACTTATGCTGAAGATGCAATTGAGCCTGCTTGATCACAACTATGACACAACACCACAATACTTGTATACACTGTCACTATGCTACCGAATGCTTTCTTCTGCATGGAAAATTTGTATTTGTGTGGCTAACAAAATTTACATCATGACTTAAAGAGTGCATAAATGTGCCACATAAGGTAGTAGAGCTTGTAGTGTATATGTATGATAAGTTGTCATACTGTGAACACAAACTCAATGCTGCAGAAGTATTCTGTATCTGTGGTAATACACTTCACATTGCTACGTGATTTTTAGAATTGCCACCTAATTATTTCTTGTGGCAAAAGTTT
This sequence comes from Ptychodera flava, assembly GCF_041260155.1. Classification (NCBI taxonomy): domain Eukaryota; kingdom Metazoa; phylum Hemichordata; class Enteropneusta; family Ptychoderidae; genus Ptychodera; species Ptychodera flava. The sequence goes on along the minus strand of NC_091944.1, from coordinate 16,186,744 downwards.
ACCATCAGAAATGAAAAAGTATTTTGATCCCTTCAATGTCATAAAAAACACCGATAATTAATGTAATAAAAACTAAACAAATATTTCTTTAATGTAAAAACTATCATGAACAACATACAAAACATCTTGATTTGTAAAATTAGGAACTCCTGAATGCCGAGAAAGCTGTTGCTACACTTGAGATCATAAACTGTTTAAAAGTTGCTCAAAATGGCTACAAGATTTTTTATTTGGCTAAAGAGTTGGCTAATCATTTTGGTGACTTAGGGGAACCCTGCAGTTTATGCACATACCACGTGGTAGCAGTAAACTAAATGATACTGAAAGTTTCATGTGCGCACAATTTGACACAACACCGCTGGCCCATTATATACTTACCCTTAGTGCACCTACCTGACTTGCCTATTAAAACCAGGTACCAGGTCATGATGACACACAATGACAATGTACCAGTGTTGTTTTATTGAAATGCATTACATGTCCCCCAAAAATTTAATTGGTCACCCATTAAGACCTACTATGGGTCACTGTGTCCCCATGCTAGCAAAAGCTGGCTGAAACACTGTGTATGTGTACGTTACATAAGATATTATTTTTGATACACAGAATAAGGACACAAATTTATCAGTAAGTTACAGCTATTGTTTCTTTACAATGACATTAATAAAACCATACATATTTACTCTTAAAATCATCTGAAATTCAGGGCAAGTGAATTTTTCTTCCGGACAAGTGAAATTGAAAATTCACTTGCCCTATGGCAAGTGAGTTTTAAAAAAAATTTTCGAGCCCTGCTTGATATGAGTTGGTGATTTGGTTAGCTTTGCTTAGATTGAAAGAGTCTCCCATCCGAATATCTTGTTTTGTGCCGATTCGTTTTTAAATTGCATGTCATTTAAGGCAGACACCAAACTTTGCCTTCCCAATCTGCTTGAATCCCAAATCATATCCCAGCATTCTCCATTTGTGGATTTTTCAGGCTAGCCCACCTCCACTGTTTTTTTAACAATCTATTGATATGTTAATAACCTTACAAAAGAATACTTTTTTTTGTAACAAAATATGCAAATTGTACATTGTTATGTAAATTTACCACCCTCTGTTTTTTCCAAGCTGTGGAGAACACCGAATTCCAAAGACTTCTAGTATAGGCACTATAAAACCTCCAAGTGTCCCTTTCTAGTATGCATACACAAAGTTGGAAAGCTGAGTTTGAAGAAAGCAGAATGTCTACACTCTGCATGTTAATATTTGTGCATTTTGTGAAATATTTACAGAGTTTCACACAGTAATCGCCAAAAGTAAATGTGAATGACTTTCTGTAAAAAGGTAGTTCTCTTTTACCATCTGCACCCTGTTCTGGAAATAGTAATAAATGTCATAAACTAATGTTGAGCCATGTTTAACATCTGCTCAATAAGCGCCACCAATTTGCTGGCTGTCCAGAGCTTCTCTCTCTTATGGTTCAACTGAGACAGTGTACACTGTAGTGGTAGGCCGACTAAACAAGCCATTGACTCAAAAGTGGTGTTCTCGTTGACTGGAGAAACTTTTAGACATCATACTTGGTAGAAGGCTGGTTCAAGAAAAGTTGTGAAAATTTCCAAATTGACTCAGAATGGTCAGTTACAGTGCTTAGATATATTCATGGCACTCCATTACTAAATTGTACCCACTCTTCATGACTGAAACACTCAAGTTTTCAGGGGGGGGGGGGCTTTCCAGCTGTATAGACCCCCTAGGTTTATGTAGATTTATAAAAATGTGCAGTGTCACGTGGGCTGAGTTTTCTTTAGTCTTGCACTATTGATTTGCAAGCCTTGTGTTCATCTGTTCCCAGAAGAAAGTAAAATTCATTTATACAAATTTGTTATTTCATCATGGTTCAGATATGATAATGCCAAGGTCAATGCCGCTGCAAAGAAGCTTCATAGGGGACTTGTTTGCACATGCGTGAACAGATTATCATTTGAGTCAAGAAGATGTACACAGAGACTAGGAAATGGTCAATATTGTGCCAAATTAAAGCTTCCTAGCGTAACTTCACAGTATAACAAAGAGAGATTCCGATCCATGCTATGACTGTCTGGGGACAGTCAGGATCTGCGACCTGCTACTGTGTGCATACTGATGAAGCAACATCTGCAGGTGGAGTGATGATCGTGTAAAGATAGGCTTTGAGCAAGAAGAGGTAGTGACCTTGAATGTTGTCAAGATCAGACTTTGATGGATTAATTCCTCGATGGATTAATTTTACTGCTAGTATATCATTTGCGGCTCTTTCTGCTAATAAATATAGTCATAGTTTTCTTCTAGACATAATTTCTAATCTTTATTGTGTCCGCCAGGTATTTCGTATCATTAATCAGTCGACTCCATCAGAATTTAGAACATTTCAAGTTAATGCCATATTAGCATAAAACAAACTCAATGAATAAAGTGGCAAATATTTGGCTCTCGTGGAATTTGGACTTTTGTTTAACCCATAAAATTTAATTTTATTTAGAATGCTAGCTAGTTTCTACATGTCCATAATTTGATTTCCCACGGTCAATTTATCGCTTTTATGATAATATTTCTCAGAGGCAATTACCCTTTCATTATAATTAATAAATGATGTAAATATTAATATATCTGAGTTGAATAAAATTGCTACCAGCCTGTCGTGTGTAATGATAGTGAAATTGTTCAATAGCTATTATATCTAGTTGGTTGTTAGTGTTAGACTTTCCCATTCTAACTATTGGTAGCATATGTTGTTGAAAATCCTCCTTGGCATGGCATTTTTGGCTCTTGTATGCCAAAAGTGTATGAAGTCCAACCTTGCCAAAGAAATCCCAAATACCAGGACATTTTTAGAATATCATAATTCTGATAAGCTGGTGCAGCCTATTGCTATACACTGTGTGCTGATGAAAGAAGGTTCGGAGATTATTACTGGAAGAAGAAACTACAGTACACGAACTTGAATAATGTTAATGTGGACACAATGCACCAGGCTCTGACAGTCCAATTAAGCTGTGCGTTTTACTGTTGCCTTGATGAGTGGGTCTGATAATGAGAAGACTTTGGCAAGAAAACTCCTGAGGGACTCATTAGCTTGTTTTAAAAGAAACAAGTGTCTGATAATAGCACAGTGTGCGGACTATGCTATTTGCAATAAAATTCATTTGTGTTTCTATGGGATGTGTGGATTTAATGTAAATGAAATAATCCAGTCGCATTGTTCTATAAAGATACCGGTATTGTCTTGTATTGTGAAAACTCACTTCACTGGAATAATCAAACCGAGGATACATAATTCACCAGTTCTGCATGTTGCCATAGGTTTACATGGAAGGTCATGAGGTCAATCGTGTCGTGACCGTGCGAACAACAGTTGATAAAAAAGCACTACATCAGTGTATTGACCAAGGAGTCTTGTACATAAAACATACTTATGATACAAAAATAGTCTTCTCAAGGGTTATGATATAACTGAAATCCCTGAGAATGCTGTGTGAGTGAAAAAATCATAAAATTATAGCAGGCCCTGCTTGAATTGGCAGTGATCTCTCTTACGCAATTGCTCGATTATCTGGTGACCTCTCTGGAAGTGTAGATTCGTGTATTGACAGGTGGCACTTCTTTGTCCACCCGCTGAACTCTTTTTCACCCGATGTCAGTCAGAGCTGTCAAAGTTCAGGAACAATAGCAAAACAAAAGCAGAGACGAGGAAAGAATGGCGAATATTCCCATTGTGCTCAAAACCTGCAATATCATGCTGCTCGGAAATAGTATTAAACAGATTCCAGTGAACGTTGAGTACTCAGTCAGAGACTGGCATAAGCCTATTTCGCAGAAACAATGGGCAAATCACAAAGTCTGAAAGCAAATACAGAGAAGTTATTTTTAAACTATTCCAGATTTGTCAGGATAAACAGTGGAATTGTCACAATTGAGATTTTAAACAATCGGAGGTAGGTGTTCTGCCCGATTTCTACGTCCAGATTTCATTGTGTGGAGAGATTCCCATTGTAATCTAATGCGCAAAGACACTGGTCAGCCACCATTGCGATTTTTTGGTTTCAGGGGAAGAATTCTTGGGCCTATTAGGAATGCCTGTAGGTATTTGCTTTCGGATGTTGGAGTTTTTGATGTCGGTGAATGCTATCTACCGATGTCGTCACCGGACCTTGTAATCAGATTTAATTCAATTGGCCGTGTGGTAATTTGCTTTCCATTTGTCCAAGTGTAAAACGTAGTGTTCCTGTTAAATTTCATGCTATTGAAAACTGAAAGTCATAGTCGCATGCTCAATGCCTTGGAATGAAACTCAGATTTGTTTCTGAGTGATTGTTGTATCAGATTGTTACGTGCAGAGAAAACGAACAAAAGGGTGAACTCAGCAGTTAACGTTTAAACAAAATTTATTACGAAAAAAAAACTAATTGCTAAGTCAGGGATAGAGTACAAGCTTTAAAAGTGTACAGACTACTTATCTCAGCTGGGACGGCAAAGCTCCAGTCTCAGAGTTGTAACAGTCAGTCGGATGAATGAACAGTCCTTTGGCTTGCAGGCTTGAAGCTGCACAAAGTCCACAGTATAAATCCAGCGTTGACAGTGAAGGTCTTGAAAAGTCTTGAGAATGACTACTGCTGGAGTTTAGTAACACACAAGAGACACGATCCCAAAAGTCTGACTGGAAGCTGAGCACGTCCCTTTTATAAAGGCATATAAGAACAATCTAGAACTTTTATTGACATGCTAATTACAGTTCTAAAATTATCTCCCTTACACAACTAATCAACTTTCCAGAACATTCCAAACATGACTAATTGAATTCAAGGTTGTGAGGTCATCAAGGGCAGTGACCTTGGGAATGTTCTAGACTAATTGAACTCAGGTCATGATGAGTGTGGGGGAAATGACCTACATAACACACCCCTCTTCAAAAAAAGAAAATTTTTCAAAGAAAAATCTTTCTTTTACAAATGTAATCTTGAAAAGGATTTAAGTACTCAAATTTTGTTTACTCTAAAGTAAAATTTCTTGAAAGTGAACAACAATAAACTCTAAATACGAGAGAGACAGTCTGCAATTAAATTGTCTCTGCCTTTGATATGTCTAATGTCAAGATTAAACTCCTGTAACATTAAACTCCATCTTAGCAATCTCTGATTTTGCCTTTAAATTTCTGCAGAAAAACAAGAGGGTTGTGATCAATATAAACCACTATTGGCTGATTTGAAGAAGTAACATAAACTTCAAAATGCTGTAAAGCTAATATCAAAGATAAACACTCTTTTTCAATTGTAGAGTAGTTTCTCTGGGATTTGTTAAATTTGCGTGAAAAATAGCAAACAGGATGATCTACACCATGACTATCCTCTTGCAATAAACAGCACCAGCAGCCGTATCACTAGCATCTACAGCTAATTTGAATGGCAAAGTGAAATCTGGTGCAGACAACACTGGGGCACTTTGCAGTATGGCTTTAAGTGTATCAAATGCCTGTTGGCATTGCTCTGACCAAACAAACTGTACTTTCTTTTTAAGTAAGTTAGTCAAAGGCTCAGTAATTGTGGAGAAATTTGGACAGAATTTTCTGTAGTAACCAGCCATACCGAGAAAGCGCATCAGTTGTCGTTTGCAGTTTGGTATGGGAAAACTTGAAATGGCACTGATTTTGGCATCAACAGGTTTTACCTCACCCTGTCCTACAGTATGTCCGAGGTAAGTTACCCTTGCCCAACAAACTCAGATTTGGCAAGGTTGACAGTCAACATTGCTTTACTCAGTCTCTCAAAGAACTTCCGCATGAGCTTGATGTGTTCCTCCCAGGTGTCACTATACAGGATGACGTCGTCACGTAAGCTGCACACCCGTCTAGCCGGATATGACGTCGTTGATCATCCGTTGGAACGTTGCCGGAGAGTTCTTCATTCCGAATGGCATCACCTTGTACTGGAACAATCCGTCTGGTGTAACAAAGGCGGATATTTCACGAGCACGATCCGTCAGAGGGACTTGCCAAAATCCCTTCAGTAGGTCAAATTTCGTCACATACTTGGCTTTTCCCACTCGGTCGATGCAGTCATCAATCCTCGGGATTGGGAAAGTGTCTGTCTTTGTTAAAGTGTTGACCTTCCTAAAGTCCGTGCACATACGATAACTGTGATCTGGTTTGGGAACAAGTATGCACGGCGAACTCCAGTTACTTTTACTGGGTTCAATAAAGTCATTGTCCAGCAGGTATTTGACTTCTTCCTGGAGATATTTCGCTTTTGTTGGATTCAGTCTGTATGGATGTTGTTTTACAGGCTTACTGTCCCAACATCAACGTCGTGATAGATGACGTTTGTCCTCGTTGGAACATCTTGAAACAGGTGTTTATATTCGTGGAGCAGTTCTTTCACCTGTTGTTGTTGTTCTGGCTGGAGGTGTGCCAACTTTGTAGACTCCAGCTTCTCCAGGATTTCTGAGTTCTGAAGCTTGACCGAGCCCAGCTTTGAGTTTAGAGTATTTTCACTCAAGTCAGTTTCAGTATCACTATCTTCATAATGGCTTGAACTGACTGCACTGACAGGCTGAGTTATAGTAGGATTATCCCTATCCAAATATGGCTTAAGCATATTTATGTGACATAGCTGTTTTTTGTTTTCGCCTGTCAGGTGTTATTATGATGTAATTTAAATCACTCAATTTCTTATCGATTAGATATGGCCCAAAGTAACGAGCATGGAGTGGTTTGCCAGGAATTGGAAGTAGAACAAGAACTTTTTGACCTGGTTCAAACTTCCGTTTTGAGGTGCTTTTATCATATTTGTTTTCATTGACTGCTGAGATGACTCAAGATTTTCTCTGGCTAATTCACATGCTTTAGAGAGTTTTGTACGAAAATCTGACACATATTGCAAAATATTCAGACAATCATCATCGTCTGATAGGAATTTCTCTTTAACGAGCTTAAGTGGGCCACGGACTGTATGTCCAAATACAAGCTCAAATGGGCTAAAACCAAGAGACTCTTGAATTGACTCTCTAACAGCAAAGAGCAGAAAATGAATTCCTTCATCCCACTGCTTCTCTGTGTCAAAACAGTAGGTCCTAATCATGTTTTTCAAAGTTTGATGAAATCGCTCAAGAGCACCCTGACTTTCTGGATGATAGGCGGATGACCTATACTGTTTAATGCCTAGCTGATCCATTACTTGTTGAAAAATACCAGACATAAAGTTGGAGCCTTGATCGGACTGGACACATTTAGGGAGGCCGAATAAAGTGAAAAATTTGACTAAAGCTTTCACTATAGTCTTTGTCTTTATATTTCTCAGTGGTATGGCTTCTGGGAACCGAGTTGATGTACACATAATTGTCAGCATGTACTCATTTCCTGATCTTGTTTTTGGTAGGGGCCCAACACAGTCTATTAGAATCCTACTAAATGGTTCTTGAAATGCAGGAATTGGCTGTAAAGGGGCCTTTGGAATGGTCTGATTTGGCTTTCCTACCATTTGACATGTGTGACAAGTTTTACAGAAATGTGCTACATCCTGCCTGAGATTAGGCCAATAAAAGTGACTGAGAATTTTATGATAAGTTTTCCTTACTCCCAAATGACCAGCCCAGGGCGTTTCATGGGCCAGGCGCAATATTTCGGCACGATAGGGCTTTGGAACCACAATTTGATGTTTTATAGCCCAATCGTCATCAACCAAAACATCTGGAGGTCTCCATTTACGCATGAGAATACCAGATTTTGTATAATAGGAAACAGACTATCTGAAGTTTTACCTTCATCATCTACCCTGTCAAACAAAGACAAAATATCTGGGTCTTTGTGTTGTTCTGCAATGAGATTTGATCTAGAAAATGTCTGACTTTGGTCAGCAGAAGTTTTACTGGAAGTTTCAAATCCACGAGGGATAACGGAATGATCCGTGTCAAACACCTGACTGAGAAAGGTGTCATTTAAGTCAACATCTGTGACATTATTTTTGAGAGTATTTTGATTCTCGGAAGTTTTCTTTGACATGGCTCGAGTAATGGCACATGAAGGAAATAAATCGGGTATCTCTTGTTCAATTGGCTCTGGATCCTGATCTAAACTAGGATTATCAGTCACAAGTGGATTAGTAATGACCTTGTCCCCAGCAAGGTCGTTTCCAAGAAGAAGGTGAATCCCTTCAAAAGGCAAAAAAGGCCTAATACCTAAAGCCACAGGTCCAGAAACAAAGTCCGAAGACAAATAGACATTATGGAGAGGAACAGGAATGTAGTCATTACAATCTACCCCCTTAATAAGAACTTTAGAACCTGAAAATGACTTTTCAGAAAACGGCAGGGTATCTGCCAACAAAAGAGACTGGGAAGCCCCGGTATCTCTTAAATTTTGACAGGGGTAGCGGAAGAGAAATCACTAGAAAGTGATATAAAACCATCATGAATAAATGGCTCGAAAATACCCATAATGCTATCTTGAGAAGAATTGACCTTGACCTCATTAATTGGGGATGAGAGGGGTTTAACCTCAGAAAATGTGTTGCACACATTATTAGACTCTAATTGAGATGATGAAGAAATAAAGCCGGTGGGCTTAGATCCACTTTGACCACTCTGACCTTCACGTTTTCTTTTCAATTTGAAACAATCTGACATTAAATGGCCGTCTTTCTTACAATAATTACAAGAAAGTGTACCGAACTGTTTGTCAGAAGGAGATTGAGACTTGGGATTTGATGATGTGGAAGTGTTACTTGAACTCTGTGAACTGTTGTCATTTGATTTTCTACTCTCCTTTGAAAAATTCTTGGATGAAAAGGAGGAGTTAAATTTACCTGCATTGTTTCTGTATGAAAAGGACTGGGATGGTTTGCTGAGAAATGAAGATTTGTGGGTCAATGAATAATCATCGGCCAAACGTGCAGCAACCTCCAATGTATCTGCCTTTTGTTCATTGATAAACGTCTTGATGTCACTCCGAATGCACCTCTTAAATTCTTCAATCAAAACAAGCTGTCGTAATTTGTCATAATTCTGACTGACCTTTTCAGAAGAACACCAGCGATCAAACAGTTGTTCTTTTGTTCGAGCAAATTCAACATAAGTTTGATCCTTCACCTTCTCACAATCCCTAAATTTCTGACGGTAAGCTTCAGGCACCAACTCATAGCCCTTGAGAATTAATTCCTTCACAGAATCATAATTTGAGCCTGCTCTACTGACAACTGAATGTAAATTTCTCTGGCTTTACCCACCAAAGCACTCTGCAAAAGCATAGACCAGGACTCCTTAGGCCAATTCAGACTCTGAGCAATTTTCTCAAAATGAGGAAATATTTATCAACATCCTTTTCTTGGAAAGGGGGAACTAACCTGAAATGCTTAGTGATGTCAAACTTGTCTGAAGGGAAGAATTTTCCTGATTGTCCAAGCTCTAAACGTCTCATTTCTAACTGTAGTCGATGTTCTTCCAATTCTCTCTCCTTTTCTCTCTGTCTTTCTTCCATTTGTAATTCTTTGTCTTTCATTTGTAATTCTTTGTCTTTCATTTGTAATTTTTCCTGCCTTTCCCTTTCTTCCATTTGCAATTTTCCTTTTCTAATTCCAATTTCTTAAGCTCCAAATCTGCCTGTATTTCTAATTCTAATTTTTTGAGTTCGAAGGAAGACTCAGGCTCATAATCTTTTAAGGCAGACTCCTCAAAATGGCCAGAATTAACTAAATGTTTTGCAATCTTGAACTGAATTTCTCGCTTGCGCATAGATCTTTTGACATCTACTTTAAGGAAATTTGCCAGTGCTATGAGGTTGTCTTTTCTGAGGGAATTAAATGTGTCCTGATCAAGGTCATCCATAAATTCGTCTGGCTTGAATTCCGCCATGATTGAATTTCGCTGAGTTCACAGTGTAAAGTAGTTTTGAAAAGGTAGGCAAAATGTTGTCAAACGGCTCAAAATATTCGTCTCCCGGACAAGCCCCCAATTTTGTTACGTGCAGAGAAAACGAACAAAAGGGTGAACTCAGCAGTTAACGTTTAAACAAAATTTATTACGAAAATAAAACTAATTGCTAAGTCAGGGATAGAGTACAAGCTTTAAAAGTGTACAGACTACTTATCTCAGCTGGGACGGCAAAGCTCCAGTCTCAGAGTTGTAACAGTCAGTCGGATGAATGAACAGTCCTTTGGCTTGCAGGCTTGAAGCTGCACAAAGTCCACAGTATAAATCCAGCGTTGACAGTGAAGGTCTTGAAAAGTCTTGAGAATGACTACTGCTGGAGTTTAGTAACACACAAGAGACACGATCCCAAAAGTCTGACTGGAAGCTGAGCACGTCCCTTTTATAAAGGCATATAAGAACAATCTAGAACTTTTATTGACATGCTAATTACAGTTCTAAAATTATCTCCCTTACACAACTAATCAACTTTCCAGAACATTCCAAACATGACTAATTGAATTCAAGGTTGTGAGGTCATCAAGGGCAGTGACCTTGAGAATGTTCTAGACTAATTGAACTCAGGTCATGATGAGTGTGGGGGAAATGACCTACATAACAAGATTATGTTCTTAATAGCTGTAGATTTAGTTCTTTACATTTCTTCCATCACTGAAATTTCTTTATGTGCAAAGAGCATTGTTGAAATACCGTAGACCCCCTCCCCAAAATTTCATTCCTTTTGAGGGGGGGGGGGGGGTGCTCATTATTCCTGACCAGCTTACCAGTATACTATTTATCTTTTGGTGCGTTAGGTATTGTAACCAATGAATAAAGCTCTTAAGTTTGGTCAAGTCTCTCGGCAAAATTTGTATCTACAAGATTAGGGTCACTGGGGTTAATGTCAAAGTCGCCAAAAATTATTTCAAGTTGTCGTGGTATGTGGTAACTCTCTTCCTAAATTTTATGATAAAAATAATCTGCTGTATAATCTGAGAAAACTAGTGAAAGCTTTGTCAGGGTACGGTATCCCAGGATATAAGAAAATATTGCAACAATGTTTGCCAAGAAGCAGGTCAGTGTCACCTCTATCAACTGTTAACAGCGCTTCTAAGAGATCCATATGTTGTATCATTGATTTCTAAATTCCTGCCCAAACAAAGTATTTGGTTTTCCCACAGGTTAGATAAACATCCGTATGTCAGGGGAGCAAAATGTAATTGACTTCATATTCCCGTTCCTCAAGAGCACGTCAGTGTCTTGTAACCACTTTCAAAAAGTTGTTAGTAATATCATATTCACTTTATCACAATGGTTCAGAGGCGTGAAATTTGTAATTTGGATATTCCACCCCAGGGGGAAGTCCCAAATCCTGGCTGCCTACCGCGAGATGTGATTGGGTATCAGCGACTGTCCCCAGGTCTCTGCCTAAAGTGGGCTTATTACAGTTATTGCTATGATAACATTTGCTGCGGAGGTAGAAGCTGCTCACACATGTTTTGTAGTTTTCCGCCTTGAGAACTAATCGCCCATCTAGTCGGCACTCCCTGCGGGACCTGCAACATGTGGTATATGGCTTTCACGGTCATGGTGTGATTTCAGGGTGAATGAGTGCCCATGCCATCATATTGAGTGGCAACTGACAGATGATACACTACATGGAGGTGTTTGCCAGAGAGTTCATCAATATCCAGAGGAATTTTGCAATTACAGATGAGTCCTTTGAAAGTTTATTTAGAATGGGTTTTCAGTGTCAGAGGTTATCATAACGGGCACAGCTTCCAATATTGAGGCAAGCCAATGATGTAGAACAGCGTTCTCGCATTTAAAATAATCACAATCATACGCGTCCAGAATCCAAAAATAATTGGTCAAAATTTGTTACTACATGGTGCGTCATATCTGCTTTGAGATATGACGCACCATGAGATATGATTGGTGTCCACATATCACAACGGATTTGTCTTTCTGTGTGTGGATATAAGTACATTAAGAAAGATCAATGACAATCCGTTGGCCTCTCAATCTGAAGGCTATCTATCTAATCTGTTAAATACAGAAGGCAAAGATTAATATGTGGCAAATTAATATGAGAAATGTAAATTGATAAACTTTGGGAATTCAACTTATCATTGTGGCGCTCTTCGAATAATTTTATGTGACTTAAGACATGGTTTTACACTTCATAAAAATGTAATGTACACATTACAGTTTACAGATAAAGTTAGTTTCTTGTAATACAGACTGTAAACTGTGTTAGTCAGGAATAAATTGAAAGCTACTTGATTTTTGTTCAGGTCTGGTTCTTTGATTATTAAAGTATGAGAGGCACTACTTGCTGTGGCAACGTAATGTGATATTGCGTAGGACAAAATGTGTATCCTGGGTTATTTTAGTGGGAATGTTATGGGGCCAGAAAGTTGGTGGTTTGTACACAGAATGCATTGTGCCGAGGTGAGAAAAAGAGGAAAAAAAACAACTCAAGATACTGAACTGAGACTCTTTTGTTGCTCTTCAACCGTGCTTTGTGAAGATCAGGTCAAAAACATGTGCTGGTAAATGCTTGTTTAACCCAAACACAGGGCAGAGTTTTTCCTTCATAAAAGGCAGTTAGCGGGCCGACGTGTAGAAAAGTCGCTTTGTTAAAACTGGCCAGTGTAGGGTTGCATTGAGTGGCCACAATGAGACTTGAAAGACTCTCCAAGTGGCTCTTTGTGTCGCGTTCCTTAACAGTTTGCCAACACTGAGTAATCATGGCTGGAGACAGACACTGTGCCAGCTAGCCCATGGTTTGACCACTCAGCAAGAAGCCGTGTATGTTTGTGACACCTTACATTCACATGTATTATATTAAAGAGAGCGAGTCAGTTATAACCAAATGGTGGTGACAGCTATCATTGCCTATGTGGTGTTGACTTGGTCGCCCCATCCTTCTTACCGATTTTCTATCGGCAAAATTAAATTTTCGACTCTCACTAAAACAAGTTGGTGATCACTTTCTTTGGTTCACAGGTTTCAAAATGAAATCCACACAGACAGCCGACCAGCAAAGAAAGCATTGTCAATATTTTGGAGTCAGACTTTCTGTTCCCCAAGTCACTTGCTATCCCCCAAAAAGTATAGTCAAACCAACTGTGAAGTAGTGATGAAAGCATTAAACCATTCTGTGGTATGTTGATCATAGACAGGATAGAAAGGGGGGTGGGGGGGGGGTGGTATGAGCTGTCATCCAAATTCAACAAAACTTGAAATTTAACTCACAAAAATTCCAGTTGGACTGTAAACTCTCATGATAGAGCCTACATCAATCTTATTTCAACTAAATCTGCTTCCGCAAGGAAATCTTCACCCTGAGGTTGTGTTGCACACCAAGAAGACTGTATCCATGGTGTTAAGGCATGTTTTGGGGCGAAGATAAAGAGTGTTTACAGTAAACAATATCGCCTAAACAAAAAGCCCATAAAACAAAACAAATTTCAAGTGCCAAGTAATACCGGTCTTTTAAGGTTTTTATCCCTTGTCAGTTGATCTTACTTAGTCCCATTGGTGTTACTTTGTCCCATTGGTGTTACTCTGTGCTGACAGATTACAGTCTTTTCTTTCAGCACGAGAGATAAAAGAAAAAAAAAAATTATTGCTTCAGGCATTGTCTTAATATGTAGCTTTTTCCGTCATAGCTGTAAAACCTCAAAATCCGACAAATAATGTACCTAGGGCTTCAGACAGTCCTTAAGTTTGTTAACTAACTCTTTTGCTGTCATTGGTCGAGCAAATACAAAATGACAGTAGTGGAAATCTACTAAATAGATTTGCCGTTTGGACAAAGAGGGCTTACATTGAAGCAAAAGGGATCTGTCTTTAGAATACAACAAATGTTGTAGTAAAGTGTTCCAGGAATGTCCCCCCACCTTTTCCATGCAAAATTCCCCTTGTACAGATTACTGATTTCTCGATTCAAATGAGGCCAGGCTGTCCTCATGATTGAGCACTTTGTTTGGAAAAGGATGAGCAGTGCACTGTCGACTGTCACCCATGTCTCCTTTGAAATGGATCGGCAAGAAGTGCTGGTCTTGAATGTAGACAGGCCCTTCCCATTCTGCAAACCCAAAACTACTAGGTTTGTCAATCAAGATCGTAGCGTTATTTAACCCTTTGAATGCTGTAATTTTTCCCACCAAAATTTTACTACCACATTTTGCCAATCTTTTATGAATTTTTCTGAAATTTTTTGATAATTTTAGACCAAATGGACACAATATTTTATTGGCTACAATTTTTCATCAAAATTTTGACAAAATTTTGAGAAAAATTGACTCTTGTATATTTTATGAAGGTGAGAAAAAATTGACGTTGGTGCTCAAAGGGTTAATTCAGTGGCAATGGACAGACTTTGGGTGCAAGAGAATTAAATCAAAGCACTATAGTAAAAAAACATTAAACTTTGTGATGTGATGTGATGTGGACGTATTCTAGTGTTCGATATTCCGTACACAGTGAGACCCTGGTATCAAAAACACGGCGTATGATAACAAGCTGTCCTAGTTAGTTGTATCTGCAAGACATCATGAAGTGATAGCATACTTTTCAGATTACATACAAACTATAATGCGGATCTTGTACTCTTAGTGGCATATGCAGCACAAACAGTGACCAATCGACATACCAAAGTCGGCAAAAGAACAACTTGAAGTAATATGACATGACTGAAAATCCTGAAAAATGTGCAAAAGACTACCAGCTGTGGGAACTCCAAGTTTAATTAAGTCTAGTCACAGTATGGTAATAAAGTAGAAATTGTGGTTCCAAAATATAGAAACAGAGCATCTTTGAAGAATTCATATGATGATGACGATGATAGATAGCCTGTATGAGTATTAAACTGGTATGCATACATAGTTTTCTATGTGGGTAAGCAGTGCTTTGTCTAGACTTTTGACAGGCACTCATGCCTTCTTTGCCTAAAATACTGACAAAGCCGCCGCTGTCATCAGTCTCTGCATAGACCACTGCTACATAATGTGATGAGGAAGGGATTCCTTTGGATTTGAAGATAACCAAATACACTCAACTAGTTGGTTGGTCCAGCCCTGCTAATACCAGGAATTTCTAATGCTCTTCTTACATTGAGAGTTACAGATTCATTAAACCTCTTGTAATTTCTTGTAAAAGATATTCCGGATAATACTGAGTTTTATAAGATAAGACTTAGTTAATATAAGGCTAGATTCTTGAAGGTATTTCATAAGTAGATGTGAAGACAACAGAGAAATGAGTAGTTGCACCCATTTTCATTGATATTAAAATTGTCAGATTTGCCGGGTGGGATATGTACAATACCAAACATCTTGATTGAATGGAAGCTAGCCTTTGCTTCTAACTGTAATCAAATCTATTCCCAGTCTTTTTTTTTTAGTCTAACCCTGTTGTTTTCACATTTTTTGATCTATTGAGAACTTGGGTTTGGCAATAAACATGTGACTTTAAAGATACTTCATACATTGTCTATTATAATTTTAGTAATTTTAGTGATCAGGATACCATTTCACGTAACTTTTTTTCACATCTATGGTAAAGCCAGATGATTCGCCCCCGGATGTGCAAGACAAATCTGAACAATTACAAATAACAACATTGCATCACCACCGTTGTGATTGCTCTGGCTCAGACAGAGTGCCTGTGGATTTAACCAGACCGGCTTACTGTACTCTGAAGAGAAAAGTTTTTTTGCGGCAGTTTTTAACTCAACAGTTGTGGAACCAGCTTCTTATCAATGTATCCTTCTAGTTCTTCATAGGTACAGCAAATGTTGATTCTAGGCTGGCTAAGCTGTCTAACGGCAGATGAAAGTTTTTATTGATAGTAAACATCGGCGTATCCTCAAATGATACGGTCAGTATTGTGGAATGGTGAGCATCAAATCATTGTCATCCACCCTCTTGTACAGCAGCTTTTCACACTCTTGTTTTTGTAACAAATTCATGAGTGTTCAGCCCAAATAGCCTGGAAACCTCCTCCACAGAGGGTTACAATGACCGAGAAAAATTAGTCCTCCCAGTCAACCAGCTCTTAAGCAGTGACTGTTACAGTGTTGCCGATTGCTTCTTTTGTCTTTCTTACTCCAGCTATTCCGAGCATGCTTCTGCCTCGGGGTTTCGCATTCAAGACTTTCGAAATGCTGCTAATTACCGGGAACTTGTCCAGAATGAATTGGCAACGGGGCAGGAGCTGTGCTCGTGGGAGGTCCCATTTGAGTTAACAGGTGATTGCCCTGTATCCACAGATAAAATGCAACCGCCCCATTTTGGAAGTAAGATTAGCAGGCCCAGGCCTTGGGAGACAATGGGGATTATTCCGTAATGAGGTAGAAGAAAGTGAAGGGGTCAGTCTGGAAGAAAGGAAGATGGGACTGATTAGGGAAAGATTGGTTTGCGTTGTGACTGAGGACAACACAAAGTGTGTCGTGCTGTAACTGCCAGCTCTGCCCAGTGAGTCCAAAACAGCATATTTGTGAGACGCGAGAGAGACCGCTTTCCAGTGACTTCCAAATTTAAAGTAAAACCTTATTCCCTGAGTATTTGTACTCAAGAATACCATTTTATTTCCCCTTTAGGATGTTATATATATCATATTAGGCCACGACTACCTTCTAACTCATATGTGAAAAATGGTGTTCATAAAAATATGACAAGGTGACTTGCAAAAGAACTAGACTGTATTGCCCTCAGGGCTGATACTTTGTGCAAATGTATCCTTGGAAGTAATACTGAAAATCCAGGGTTTGAATAATCTGTTTCAGGCAGCAGGTTACAGTTTGTTAATATCTTAATATAAATGTCAGGGCTTGTGTTGTGACTGTGATAAATGATGCAGATCCAAAATGACTGCCCCTGAGTAAGTTGTCAGCAGGTCCAGCAGAGATGGTTATCGAAGGCAAGGCAATGCTGACGATCACTGTGTAATGATTGTATGAGTTTACAGAAGATGGTGACAGTGGTAGATATATTTTTTGGCTTTCTTTGTGAAGTTACTCCGATAATTTGACAAGAGTTGGAATTTGAAATATTGTTTATCTATACACTACCAGTATATGTACAGTTGTGAATTTTTTTAGTAGCTGCTGGTCGTAATTCTTGTAATTGTACCTATCATTTTCAATGGTCTGATGGTGTTTGCAGTGGTAATAGATTAGAGGTCTGATAACTCTTTGTTTCCTGGCATTTTAGTTACTAGTGCCTTTTGTGATCATTCATCCACACTCTGTGTATCAGAAGTCTGCGATCATATCCGCTTAAGCAATGATGGAATATTTAAAGGTAGGGGACTCGATCCCCAGGATCAGATTTGTTCTAGTCTGTAAGAGGATTATGGAGGTGTCACAGCCTTTTGTTTTCCATGGAAATTGTAATCTAGTTAGTAAATTTCCTGGCAAAACAATCTGATGCCTGACACTGGCCTTTAATTGAATGTCGCTTCTCTACCAGCAATCACAAGCAACCAGTCTGGCGTATCTGAGGAGCTGTCACACTGTATATGTATGTATCTCCAGGAACTTTGTGGCTGTCTGTGTTTTGTGAAGTCACTTATATATCTAAATAATGTTAACACTGTGCGAATTGAACATCCATCAGTAACTCTTTCCCTTGCTTTTGTCCAGGTGTTCATGCCATTATCTTTTCTGTGGGAGTGGTTGCTAGGAGACCATAACCAATTTCCGTGTGAAGTACCTTTTGTACTCCATGAGTAAAAATAAAGAAATATATTTTGTTGTAGTTACCATGCAATTAAGGGATTTAGCAAAATATTTGTTCTCTTAAGCTATATGTATGTTTTCAGCAAGAAGGGGTCATGTCCTGAATGTTTATTTAAAGATATTGGATGATCTCTGTGAATTGGCTCATTAGCACATATCAACCAATTAATTAGGTAATTGGATTATGTATCTGTTTTGTTTGTGATATCCCCACAGTAGAGAGAGCCAAGCAACTCTTTCATAGCAAGGGCAGTCGTGGTTTGTTGTCATTAACCCTTTGAGCGCTGCAATTTTCTCCTGCTAAAATTTTAGTGCAAAATTTTATCAAATTTCATGAATTTTTCTGTAATTTTTTGATAATTTTGGACCAAATAGACATCACATTTAACTAGTTACAGTTTTTTCTCAAAATTTTGGCAAAAATCTGAGAAACAATTGACTGGGGTTTATTTTATAAAGGGACAAAAATAGACTTTGGCACTCAAATGGTTAAACAGCAAAGTTTTTTCGACAGTAGAGAGGAATTTTTCCCAGGTTAGCCACAGCTACAGAATCACACAGACAAAAGATGCGACAGATATTCAAGCAGTCTCCTTCCATGCATCCATATACAGCCAGTATGATTTCAGCGAAAGGAAAACAGTGAAATACAACTCTTGTATCCCGCAAGGTCTAATGCCTCATGAAGTGTGAGACTCTGCAGTGTTGCCATGGTTACTAAATCACCAGAGCCTCGTAAGCTATCATATCTCCACAGCAGTCCAGAACCAGAAAGGACTGTTATGTAATTATCTGTCGACTCTTACATGGAAAGCAATTACAAGATTGCATGTATGCATTCAATCTAACTAGCATGTGCATGCAGGCAGTGTAACAAACTTAAATTCTTGGCCATGTTTGTCTGTGTCTGGCAATCGGAAATAGACAAGCCAAATCTTGTTATAAATTGAATAGTTTATGCTAATTATTTAAAAAATTATCTACTTGGCATAGTGATTAAAAAGATAAGAAATTATGATGGAGACAGTCTCAGTTGTAACATCTTTGCTCAATCGCAGCAAAAACAGCTATCATAGAAATTGTAATTCAATCTTTTTTTCCTGCAGTGTTTGCAGAGAAACAGGAATATATTATTTCTGGCATATATAGTTTGTATAAATGTATTCACGTGAGTGCGCCAGACATCTTGACGATCATTTGTCACATAGGTGTTCCAGTTCTTTTATCTGGCACGGCCTCCTTAAAGAGTACATCATTTATCAGTGAGAGCAACAAGCTCGTCTCGTCCTTAATTTGCAGACAGATTTCATTGAAAGTGACATGCTGTGTGCAGCTAACAAACCGATGACATCATCAGGAGAAATCTAATATATAATTGGTTTTTGCTGAATGCAATTTTTGTCAAGTACGTGATTGAAGACAGGCGAATGAAGTATCTTGTTTTGATAAATTCTTATGATTTACCATAATTTGATTTAATGTCGCCGCAATTTCCATTTATTTCAGTACAATATGATGATTTAATGAAGTACAAGAGCATTAAACCACTTTTTCGTCTTTATTCACCTTTTAAGCAAGAGAAATTGAAAGGGATATTTTCATAATGAAATGAGGAGTAGAAATTTGATAATGATTGCATATTTAGATTGATGATCTGTTCTGTGTTCTTTGAATCTGAATAGATATATTGAGATTGTATGCAAAACAGGATTGAAAAAAGTACTGTGAACTCTGACCCTAATCATCTCTCAAAATGTTCACTTCTATAAATATGATTATTTCACTTGAAAGTTGTCTGTTCTGTAATATGAAAATTATGGGCAGATTTATTTTAGATAGTTGTATGTGTAATCCTCACAAAGCATATTTGAAATTACAGAATGGACAATGTTTTTATCAATGATCATCTCTTCATAGTGCAATGATAAATAGGTCTACCTTTACCATAGGTCAGATAAACCATTTTGAAGGTGTTGAAGAGTGGAAGTGAATTTCCTCACTCAAAATGTAATTTGATATACGAGACGCAGCGTTGTGTGGGTTAACCCTTTGTGTGCCATATTTTTTTCCCTCCAAAATTTTTTGCAACATTTGGTAAATTATTGTATATTTTTCTGTAATTTTTGTAATAGATTTGGACTGAATTAACATGATATCATATTGGCATCAGTTTTTGCCATAATTTCTGAGATAATGTGAAAGAAATTGTTTGAGTTTCATTTTACAAATGTGACAAAGATCGACGTTGGTGCTCACAGGGTAAAAATCATATTGTGGGAGAGTCTCATAGCAATATTTTGTCTGAAGCTTTGGTTGCAGTGGTGGGATATTGTAAAATTTTGTGCCTGTAGCGTTATTTCTTTATCATTGGATGGTATGATGAGATGGATGAAATATTTTGATGTCAATGGCTGCTGGCCAGCGGCTTTGATCAATTTCAAACCGATCAAAGCGGCGTTCTTTGGCACGACCTACATAATTTACCGCAGCCTGATGAAAAGACTGTGTGTTTAGCAGGTTGTAATTCAACAGAGACCCCAGGTCTGGTCACAAGACGGATGTTGTTGAGTAAAGCTGTGAGGCATACAGTCATGCTAAGAATAGCAAGCAGGGCCGAAGTGTGTGCAAAATTTCACAAACACGTTGACCAAGAGGGAGTTAGAGCTTTGAAACAGGGACAAGTAGTGGTTGACATACAGTGTCTAACCTCAAACCAAGAGATCTGTCTGGCTTCTGTGGTATTGATTACGCTGTCCAGACAGGCTTGCCATTGAAACAGTATACCTCGGCCACTCTTCCAGTGCAACGCCTCCAAGGCAAAACAGTCTAGAACAGGGACTGCCTTGAACCGCTCTGGTGTAAAATATATCCACTGCTCCAGGCCAGCAATAATTTATTCATGACTTTACCATCTTGGCTTTCAACACATGTTGTTTTCTATTTTCAGCTCCAGGTCTTTCTTTTGTACTCGGGGTAGTTTTAATATGCAGTCATATTTGTTCCTAGAGAAAAACTGAATGCTGTTTTCTTTGTCCTAGTGACCAGCAGCTATTGCTTCAATGATCTTAGCTGTTGCATGGGCCATTTTTAACAACGTATAAGCGAAGTACAGCCGGTAGTTACAAACAAATGCAATGCGTACTGTTGCTTACTTGTTGGCGTTGCTGTTGTTCCAGGTAGTTGAATCTATACACCTGTATCTTGTATGTCAAACACAGATCATGGAAGTCCTAGAAGTGTATTATGATCGAAAATGATTTTGACAGCCATCATTGTTTCATTTGCATAATGATTCTGCTATAAATATTTACGCCGTTTTCATATTTGCATCTGCATCTGGTAAAATATTCAGTTCAGTATGCCTCTGGTATAGCTTAGACATGTAAATTGTTTTATTCATATTTTCCAACCAACCTTTGGACCATATCAAGTCAGGCAGGAAAAGAGCATGAATTTCCAAAATGGAAAGGAAAACGAAACCATGCGTCTGCCATCCGTGTTTTGAACACAGTAAATTTGAGATAGGAATCGTGAAACAACTACTTTCTTGAAGGTTCAGATAAATAAAAATTTTGAAGTGTGTGTACCATGCCTGCTGTAAGTTTCTCAAATTTTAAGTTCTGATAGAATGGATTGATGATGTGAAAATGATCTGTCACACCCCCTGTCACACCGGTTGGGTCTTTGACTCATGCAGTACACACAGGAAGGCATCAGTCATTCCTTTCTCAAACATGGAAAGAACGCCTTTATCCCCACTGCAAGGTTACAGATTGTATCTCTTGAAGTGTTGACCGATTGTCTGGACACTGTTTCCGGTCTTCACCAGAGAAAAGGTGACAACAGCGGAAGAAATCTGCCTGTTGTGATTAGTTATCAGATCTGGAATGTAGAGAATCTAAAGACTGGCACATCACTGTGACTAGCGTTGTTTAGTTTGTAGGTGGTACCACAATCTTCTACAGGTGTGTAATTTCTCTGCCCAGGAATGCTATGTTTACTCTTCAGCTGTCTTTCTTTTTGAAAAAAAAATCTTTATTTGTTCACATCTTAGAAATACTCATATTTTCCTCCCTGGTTGATGACGAAGCTTACCGATGCACCTGTGTACACCTCCCAAAATATGAATCACTATTTCATGTGCTTCAAGAAAGACTTTCTAAAATCTGCGTTAGCCCCGATTTTCTAATGAACAGGTCCAACACCTCATTGAAAGCAATAGGATTGAACGATTATGAAGGTGATAACAGGTAAAAACTGAAGGCAATATGTGACCGGCATATTAAATTCTAATCTAGAATTTGGTCAAATTGTTTTGGGACCTTGCCAACCCAAATGCAAGACTTTACACTTTTACAGTCCCAGCTTAATAGACTGAATTCTTGAGTATTAGATTCTAGAGCACACAATCTGATAGCTTTTAACTTCGGTGTGATTTCCTCTTCCTTGGAATGAGAAAAACACACGGTAGTCGGGGCTGGGAGCTGAAGCATTTGATATTTGGGGAAGACTTGGTGAAAACACCATAATTTAATTCTGTTGTTGAATTGATCGAACAGAGCAGATTTGAAAGCTAGTGTAATCTGGAGAGTTGAATAATTGTACATGCACAAAGTACGTGTGACTTTGTTAACAAAAATGTCAGTAGCTGTCGGAAAAACTTAGCATCTTTCTCAAGGAAGTTTAATTGTTTTATCCAGGGTACGTGTTCATGAAGTGCCTTGTCAGCCGCATATAAGCTTTATTTTGACAACCCTTCAAAAGTGTTAACGTTAACAGAGTTGTCGGGCAGGTCAACAGCACCAGTGCAGTGCCCGGCAGCTGAACTTTTCCATAAGAAAGTAGACCGTGAGAATCTTCTGTAGCCATGGTAACAGGTAACATCCAGTGCCGTCAAATTTTGACTTTTGGAGATTATGGGCTTTCCAAGGGTTGTTGTCGATGAAATCAAAAAGTTAACTTGATCCATTGATTACAGAATGCATGACTTTTTGCATTTTTCCAAAGTAACCTTTCTTTTTCTGGCAAGCATGATATTTGACATATTTTGGTTTTCTGTTCCAACTTTTCTGTTGTTGTTGAACAACTTTTCTTCAAATATAAAAGTGGTTATCTACTTTGATAAAAGACAGAGTATTTCAATTGACTGGTCTTGAGGAAAGAGTTTCTGTTGAGGCGCCAAACTCACTCTTTTGAGACGTCACTGGTGAAAATATTTCTTCTGTGAATGTGCCAGGAAGTATGAGGTTCTTTGTTACCGATGGTCAAATCAAGACCTGTTTAGTCTCAGTTTGGAGGACGTTGGGCTGAGTACGGTCGGAGTTGTAACTTGCAGTGGTCCAGCTTTGTATACTGGCAGGTCATTGACATTTGGACGTAATTACCGTTGAGGAATTCATAGAAGTAGGGACATATTGTTCTTGCCTCCATGAAAGACACAGGAAACAGCTTTATTCTGTCCCCCTACCCTCCTGCAGAAACAATTGAAGGGAGCTCTTATGTGGGAGGTTAAAATATCTAGTTATCATTTGAATGAAAATTTGACAATTTCCTGTGACAGTTAATTCATCGATGGCGATAGGATACCCCCACCAATTAAACGACAAATCCTCACCCTAGCCGGTATTGCAAAGCAGCACTTGATAAACCCTGCATACTATACTATAGTACAAACAAAAAAGCTGTCAATCAAAAATTGGCCAGTTACCATGGGAACAATAATTTGAATATCACTGACTGTGTTTAGTTAATTGAGGCTAATGGTGTGTATAAGATGATAGATTTTCTGTTGACGTTGGTGTTTGTGTGTCAGACACTTGACTTTGCCTGATTGATCAATTCAAGTGATAAGAGGTCACGAATTGAGGTCACAGAGTGTCTGGGTAACCAAGCACACTAGAGATTTCTTCTAGCCCTTATAGTTGATGCAAAAAAATTTGATTTCTTTGGCAGCATATTGTCTCAAACATTTCTTTTGAACAGTAGAACAGTAACAATGTGCAGTAGAAAGAAATTCTTGAGTGGGTATGATATGATTTAGTCCAATAAATTGGTTTACCTTGTACATGCAGTGACCCTAGTTCTTGAGAAACTTAAAAATTTCATGAAACATGGTTTGTCTCAGCTTGATCAAACAGTTTCAGATAGGCCCGCTGTGAATCATATGTTTGGTTGTCGTGGAGATTTTGGAGATTTGAAGATAAAAACATATTTTGTTGTTTCCGGACATCAGAGAGTATCTTAACATCAGCTCGAATGAACAAGATTGCAAGTCATTTTGGTTTGTAGCATGGGGTATTTGTGCAAGAAACTTCACTGATCTCATTGCGTGGCATCATTTGTCAATTCAGTTGTGTGACGCAGAATCTACAAAGTCAGGCAGCTGCTGTTTTTTGTGCTCCCTTTCTGACATTCTAGCACAAAGGGCGTAGGAAGTAACGCAACAAAAGCCCTTTTTTTGTCAGTTCTATGAGAACCCAGACCATTGGATTGTCTGCCACCGTGGTGAGAGGTAGTCAAGTGGTGTTTAATGCTTTGAGAGATAGAAAGGAGCCATTTGATGACAGCTAGGTGGAAAATTCCTCCGCTTGGTGTCACCGTGACAATTCGCTGGACTTGCCCGGCTGGGTTAATGCAAATTTTCGATTCCAACGGTACAGAGTGAATTAATGAGTACATTGGCCTTTAATTAGATCTCATTGAAAGATTGCCTGGCCATTATCTTGTTGGAAAGAGAATCTTTCTTTTCTAGTGTCATTTAGAACAGTTCAGCCCTAGTCAAGAGAGCTTGAAATAGTAACCCTTAGAGGCAGGGACTCGGGGGGATCAGATGAACAAAAAATTTTCAGAGGGGGAGAGTGAATGCCTGGACAGATAAATTCGTTTGATTGACATGAAACATGGGAAAGTCTCAGATGGGTAGTTGTGAGGGTTTTTCCAGGCTCTATTATGATACAGGTTGTGTTTTGTGAAGGCTTCATTAATCACCGCCCAAACGGTCGGGCATTCATGAATATTAGATCATATGTAGATCTTTGTGGAGCAGCGTTTTATTTGTTCCAGTTAATTACCTGGGATTACCATTCATGGTAATGAAGTATATTTTTTTTTGAATCGAGAGGGAATAGTTTCGGTCAGTTTCAACCATGACTAAAAAGCTAAACTTTCAAGATAAGAATCTAATCTGCTGTTGTAAGATTTTTGAAGACCACATAGATAGATGTCATGATAATACAGGAGGGTGATTGCCATCGCATGTACTTCAAGATTAACCATTTGAGTGCCAAAGTCTATTTTTCTCCCCTTTTACAAAAGAGACCCCAGTCAATTTTTCTCAGATTTTTGCCAAAATTTTGAGAAAAAACTCTAGCAAATGAAATGTGATGTCCATTTTGTCCAAAATTATCAAAAGATTATTGACAAATTCATACAAATTGGTAAAATTTTGCACTAAAATTTTGGCGGGAGAAAATTACAGCGCTCAAAGGGTCAACTCAATGTCTGATTGCTTAATTTGCATGTTGGTCAGCGTGGGCCAACTGAATTCTATTCCAACTATACACGTCAGTGGATTAGACTTCACAAAATGATTGTCGGAGCCACACTTTCTTTATCACTCCCATGATATTGTGTTTAAGTCTGCAGAGAAGTTATATGCTCAAATATAAATTTTGATGAAAAAATTCTGTTCTGAAACATTGGATGCCATTGCAGATATGAATTTACAATTTAGTTTTCATATCAAAATTGATGTAACATATCATATCTTTACTGCCATACCTCAATAAAGTGTTATGACTTGCAGTACAATATTCACAATATTCACCATAAAAAAAAGAAAAAAAATCCTCGGTATTACATATTCTTTAACTATCTGACATCAGAAAGTTAAGGATTTCAATGAGATTGGTGATTGCGGTATTTGTGAGGAAAAAATAGTGCCGATAGTTGAAAGTGTCTTCCTGTTATTTTTTGACCCAAAAGTAATTTATTTTGATGTCCTAAATTATCAATTTAAATTTAGTTTGTCTGCATTTAAACCTCCCGTAAAACACAACTAATGTTAGCTGCAGTCAGCTTAGACTAGTAACAAAGTCTCTAGTACATGATGTGAACTAGATAAATCTGTTCAATTTTCACAACTTAGAGCCAAGATCCTCCTTTCACATCGGCCATGTTCTTCCTGACTGTGACAGAGAATGGTGAGCTGTCTGCTACCACAGCGCCTATCCACACCAGGTTAACCCTTTGAACACCAAAGTCTATTTTTGTCCTCTTCAGAAAATAAACCCCAGTCAATTTTTCTCAGATTTTTTCCAAAATTTTGAGAAAAAACTGTAGCAAATGAAATGTGATGTCCATTTGATCCAAAATTATCAAAAAATTACAGAAAAATTCATAAAAATTAGTAAAATTTTGCACTAAAATTTTGACAGGAGAAAATTACAGCGTTCAAACGGTTAAAGAGGGTCTCTTGCAGTTTCCCATTGCTGTGGGCACCGATTCTGACATAACTGGAAACAAAAGAAAGGCTACAATGCACCTCAGGTGGACATTGTGTCAAGTTTCTTCCGAAGAAAAAGTTCGCTTCGAAGACAACTGTCTGTCTGCAGCGAACATAACGCCACACTGCAAACCATCCCATGCCATTCATGACATAGAAAAATGTTTACTTTCCCTTTCAAAACTCCGGAGAATTTTTATTCCCCAGTTTGTTCCCTCTTAGATTTCCCCCTCTTGTCAAATGCCCTTCATTATGTAATTACTGCTAATTACGTCTAGTGTAACTTTTGCCAACGAGTTACAAAGGAGAGTGCTGCCTTCAACAGAAAGGTGCTGTAAAAAAGAGTCAAACGGACAATCGTTGCCAGAATGAAGGACCAAGGCATTGTAAATCAATGATAAACTGCAGTTTTTTTAACCCTTACACCACTATGGTTTGGCCCAAACCCATTGTTATCAATTGTGATTGTGGACCTGTTTACAGGGAATAGGGGTGATCAGGTTAATGATCTAAATTACAGGCTATAAAATAGTCATTATGAAGTCTGTGTGTGGTGGTGGTAATGTTTTCTGCACAATGGCGTTCAAGTGGAGTTTAGAGAACTCACTGGTGGCCTCGCTAACAAGTTAAGAATAGTGCCAGTCAATATGTTTATTGAGTGGCTTGATTCTTAACTTGTTAGTCATTGATTGGAAAATGTGTTTCAGCATGCAGATTTAATAACTACATTTATGATATCTGATGATAATGTTTTCCAAATGCCCAGTAGATCTACGACACCCAGCTAGATAATCTGGGACAGGTCACTCATTTGCATTAAAAAAGTGAGAAGAAAGCGTTGAAAGATTCACTACATGCAAATGTGTGTGATAATGATGGATTGAGAACCGAAGTGTCATTTCCTTCTGAAAGTTGCTTGAATTGAAAATCGTACCATTGACGTCTGATACCAAGAAAACTTTCCAAAACATTGCACTGTGCTGTTTCATTAGTCGCTAAATATATTTCAACCTGGATTTGGAAAATCTCCAAACGATTTGTAAATTATACAAGCTATATCAGTTATATGTAGTACTGACCTATCTACGGAACAGACCGGCCCTGGCGAAGGCTAAACATAGTTAAGACATCTCCTATCACACCTCGTTCACATATATCATCACAAAGTTGCCTTGAAACTTTGGACTATTATTTGAGCATTCTTCCATGTAATATTTACATGGATAGTTTACACCTAGTATGCCAATAGCCGTTATATAGCAACTTTGCAAAATTCTCAATTTGTCTCTGCGAGGCAGAAAACTTCCCCTGTGTATTTGCAAGAAAAAAAGAGTCAATCTTTGAGAATGTAATGATGGACATTCACGCTGCCTTGGTAATCATATCCCACTATTAGGAGACTTTATCAAGTTCAGCCCTTTACCTCAATGACCCCGCAGAAAATAGAATATCACATCTGGTGTGCACATCTCATCGAGAAATTCCAGGATGCCTAACCTCCACTGTGAACGAGCCCAGCCTCACAAGTATGATATTCCACAAGGATGTGCCCGCAATGAGAAGAATGCACATTGATTCTGAGAGCTTTGGGCTCGGCTTTCACTTTCTCAACCTACTTCAGATTGGAAAGCAAAACTTTGCGTTTTCCCAAATGGCCAGATGCGATCATTAGACTAGAGCTGTTTGCAAACTAGCAAGACCTCATTTGCAACAAGCAGACACCTCCAAAGTTACTTGAGGTAGCCCAGCTGGTTAAATCAACCCCTCAACACTGTATGGTCTCAACCAGAGCATTTTCAATAATGGGGAGACACTATGATCTTTACGGTCAAGGGAAAATAGCGAATTTTAGTCGTAAATTCATACTGCATAAACAAGGCACCTCGTGTTTGACACGGCAGCTAAACTTAGTGAAGTACCATATGCAGACACTGTTGGCCAACAGTCGCACTCAGGCTTACACTCGGATAGCAGAAAAATTTGATCAGTAAGTTGCACATAGCAAACTATTAAAGGGGTCAGATACTTATATAAATTATTACCACATGATACGAACTGTGTACAACGTGAAGCTTCTCCATCAGTCACAGTTTACGTTTTTCAGATATTTTTACACACTGGTAATGATAACGATGACATGTGATAAATCATATCAAGGAAAGCGATAAAATCCATCATCTGGGTTCCACTTCCGTGCGAAAAAAACGTCTTCAATATACAAAATGTAAAATGAAGAATTTATCTGGTGTGAGTGACTTCTAGGGGTACTACCCTTCGCCTCTGTTGTTCTAAATGTTGGAGAGCAAGTACGTACCCAGCAACGAAGTCACATCAGCACGTACAGTATTCCGACATTGTCCCTGGTATCATATGTAGCTGAAAAGGCATAAAAAAGTTTCACTGAATTCAATAGAGTTGATGTTTTACACCTGCATAATGAAGTAATTGATTTCCAAGTTTATGTACATGAATGATTTGAGCCTGACCATGATGATCTAGGTATGGCCCATACTAAGAGACAATGTGGGGAAAAAAGTTTTTTCGGAGTACTTTTATAAATAACTATTAAGAAGTGATGCAAAGTCTCATGCCTGGAAAGCGTATGCATTGAAAATTCGTTTTTGAAGACCAAGGGTATGACCAAGATTCACTGAAGTCTAGATGCTGATTCTGATATTTTACTCTGCTATCTGTGCTATCCATAGCCTTGATATTTGATGAAGGTTGCTGTGATGATGTTTAACACATGTATGCACTATATGATAGACGTAATTTTTAAGTCTGTTACATGTTTGATGGTAATTTTCATTCATACTGAGTTGTGCTCGCTCATGAGGTAGGTTCATCACTACACAATCATTGGTGTAACGGGGAGTGAGGGGGGCCTTCTGTGTTATAGGGAGGGTTTGGGGGGCATTCCAATCAGGAGCCTTTATCATCAGCAAATGTGGTTTCAAATGGCAAACAGCATTCCAGCGGAGTCAGAGGTCAAACTCCGGCATCTGCTATTCCTGTTTTCATGTTTAGAAAGCAGTCACAAAAGCATTGACAAATTACTTTGGAAAAATTCTTCAAAATTTACACTCCCAGGGCACTTAATCTGGTCGTCATAATTTGCTCTGTGTGGATTCCCACCCAGACCGTTTCTGGCGTCATACAGTGTAAAGTCACCGACCTCATCTCATCAGCTCCCCCTTCCCAGACTTCCAAAGTAATTATCAGCCTGTTTGTGGGTCGGAGGTCACTTCAACAGGTGTCATCAGTTTATTCCATGTGAAAAATATTTTGATGCATTTTTCCCCCAGTGTTTCCTTAACCATCAGAATCTGTGAATGATACCACTGTGCTTTTTGCTGCAACAGGAGTCCAGCAAAATTACCCATGATGCATTCAGAAAGCTTTCATTTTGAAAAAACCTATATATGTGAAAAAATTTAAGTAAATGGGTTTATGTAAAAATCAATCAACTACATGCTAGCTATGGATTGGTGGGGGACTCATGAATTCAAAGCATTATGAAATTAAACTGTACAGAGGTCAACCTATGCGTAGGCAAGACACAAGCCAGTGATAGGCAGGACAGCCGATCTGCGGCTTTGTTTATTTAACAGTAAATTGAGAACGGTATCGCTTTGAGAAACAATAGGTGGAACGTATTGAGATGATTCATTGGTTAGTTGAGCACAGACTTTGGCATGTTGAGAAAGTTTGATAAGATAGCAGGAGTACATCGTTTGCAGATGTTGCTTCTAAAGCTGTCCCCCGGTGAACTTCAATCACAGTGGCACTGATAATAGCGTGCTTCAGTCGTAATAGTGTTTTAGCTGTGATTAGTACAGTGATACAACATGCAGGGGTCAAGGGTCAAAATACACTCAGACTGAGAATGATGGAATGATACCAAAGTTGAAGGGAAGTGGGGGAGGGGGGGGGGATGGCCTGGGAGATGTTGATGGTCAAGTTTGAGTGAGGGATGGCTAGGGGGAGGGTAAAGTGGTGTTTGTCCACTGAAGGGATCTGATATCTGACAGCATTCATTGACAATGAGCTGTCATTATCAACACCTGCCCTTCTATTAAAAACTTGAAATCTGACTTAGACTATTAGAATATGTAGCTCAGACCTGCAATCAAGGATCCATACCTATATTTTGGAAATTCATTCCAGTTTGTTGGTTTTTGTATTTGTTAAGTATTTCTCAATTATTTCTGTTCATGTTGTCACCCAGTGTCCTTGTGTAGCAGTCCAATTTGCACAGGTGTTGTACCAAATAAGTAGCGAAAACATTTGTGTGTTTCAAACAAGTGATCTGGTTCTCAGCTTCTCAACTTTTCTGAACTGAAATTTGATCAAAGCAGTTAAAAAGTTTACATTTTGAAATTTGAAATTAAATTTTGTTTCAGTGAATGTTTAAGCTGTTAGTTATCTGGAGAAAAGCGTTCAGATTACTAGATTATAAAAGTTCTTACTGTCTCTACACCTACAGTAGCATGGTCACTGTTGAGGCTCAGTGCTCTGGTATGACGTTGACAGAATATAAACAATCTAGTACATTGATTTGCCGTGGCTGTACAAATTGCATCTCTCATTTGCTCAACTCAAACAAGGCACACTGATGCATTCCTGTAAATGTGCCGATGTGACTGATTGAGTTTACAGACCTAAGTCACCGCGCGAGACTATTGAAAAAACATTTGATGAAATTGCATGTTTTTAACACTACTCTCTTTAATTGCTGGCGGGACCCCTTATCCCGCATCTACTCTTAAGCCCACCGAGCGCACAAAACAGCCAGACATATTAATGATGGGCTGAGAAGAAAGGAAAATAGTGGACTATAGACTGTGAGTTGACTTGAGCTGAATTTGTTGATGACTTCTAATGATGCATGGCCAATCGGCCATTCTTTATGGTTTTCTTACAAGGTCGTGACCTTGTTTAGTCTCTGTTGGGAATCACTTTATCCAGCATTTTTTTCTATTCCTGGCATAATCCCATGTTTCCCATGCATTGCACCGCCAATCTTACACAATCCAGCAAATCAGTGTCCACACTTTCGTTCACTGGAATATTTTTCCATATTCTTTGTGGTTCTTTGGGCTTGTTCACCACCAGGCTTTCAATGGCGTATCCCAGTTGCTTTCAGTGGGTTGGGTCGACCTATATACGAGGAACAGGGGTAACTGCAGTGAAAGGGCAAAACATAATCAAAGAAACTCTATGCAGTAGAATTTCTCTTACCAAGTGTGTACTCACTGCTTTAACAATCTCTCTTATTAGATGGAGGGAAAAATGGGTGGTAAAAATCAGGGGACCTCCGATGTCCAAGCTGTTTGCATCACTTGATTCTAAGCTCTCTGTCTCACACTTTTTGGTTCCCATTTTGCAAATTTAGTTATCAGATATCAGTGTGTACAATATGCAGTATTGATGAATAATTTTGAGTCCAGACTGAAATACAGTCATCGGTGATAACATGTATATTTTACATTATATGCGTACAAGTTGTGTTTACAAGTGGAACATCAAATATTCCTACGAGAGTTTGGCAGGAGAACAAGAAATTTTTAGTTTACAAACAGAAAAATACGGGAAAATACATTGTCACTAACAGCTAACGTGGGCTAGATTTTCTAGATTCCTCTTATTAATACTCGTAGGAGGTCCCATAAGAACAATTGTCAGTTACTTAGGGAGTTAGTTAACAAGCATCAATTATGGTACCTCTTTTGATGTGTGCGCATAGTCCAGCTTGATCAGGCCAATTTGAACGGTAAAATCTGTTTGTTGATATTGGTGAAATATCCAAGTTACCTTTTGAAAGGAAACCTAATTACCTTCTTGGTGGTATGATTGGTGACTGTTTGCTTTTTGTTGATTGGGTTCGACTCTAGCAAAAGTTAACTGAAGTGAAAAACCGGTGTATAATTGGCGTGTAACTCCGATACAGTTAGAGAGTTTGGATTTCCTTAGTTGTAGGATGTGAGATAATTGAAAGTTACGCAAAAGGGCCGGACTTGCCTCCACAAAGCTGGGGGCTATGTAAGCCAGTGTTTACATGGATGTTTTGGTTTGAAATGAGGTGGACGTGCATGTATTTTTTCTGTCATGTACATTGTGAGATTTCTACTCGCCTGTTGTAGGTGGAGTTACCTGTTGTTTTCTCAGCTTTTTTTGTCAGACAAAGGAGGAGACGGGGGAGGTAGTTTCCTTCCTCTGGGAAAGATGGGGAGGAATATGCCTCTAGCAGGTTTATGATAATAGTGAGATCTCTGAGTAACCATGGTTGAAAATCATGATAGCCTTTTCGCTGCAGTGCAACCCTGGCAGAGCCACAAAATGACCAGCTTGGCTGAACAAACTCACAGTATAAGGATTTGTCAATTTTGACTCAATCTGTAAAGTTTTTATGATATGCAACGAACATTTTTGAAAAAAACACGTAGCATAATATCATGTAAGATTTCACTTATAAAATTTGTATGAAAGAATTCTTTTTACCCTATTTACAATTATTATGGTAGAATGCGCCTCAGGGACACATATTCGGACTCAAACTTTTACAATATTGTTTTCTGATGTACCACTTGTGGAGGTTCATTTTAAAGCTCTTGATGTGAGAAAATTTTCTGCCACCTTAGTTTTTTGAAATTTGAATATTTTATTTTAATCCATAGAGTTAACACAGGGATGGCGGCCATTTTGAATTTTTAATATTGGTAAATCTTGGGTTATTTGTTTCTCTAGTTCCAAAATTTGCATGATGACCCCAGATTTTTATTCTTGATTTTGAAAGAGAATGGTGGAAAGATTCCTTAAGCAAAGTTTGAGAAAAAGTTTAAGTCTGTCACTTTCGAGGCGCATACTACCTTAAATTTTTTTCTCTGATTTCTAACCAATATATGTATTTCCTCTTTTTCATTACAGATATGATTTCCACACACTCCTGCATAACTCTACATTTTGTTTAGTGCCAAGAGGAAGGAGATTAGGCTCCTTTCGATTCCTAGAGTCTTTACAAGCCGCGTGTATACCAGTTTTACTTAGCAATGGGTGGGAGTTGCCATTCTCCGAGGTCATAGATTGGGATAGAGCTGCCATTATGGGGGATGAAAGACTTCTCTTGCAGGTAAGTTGAACCATCCCTGTACCCTCTAGTGGACAGGTCCAACTAAAATACGGTGAGAAAGGTTGTGCCAAAAATTTGATGGGCAAAGGGTTGTCCAGTTCGGAATGAAATAAATACGGGCATTATCAGTTTTATTGATATTTTTATATACAGAAAGTGTCAATACTTATCTTCTAATTCAGACATCTGCCCATTGCTACTGGTGTATGTTTGCAATCTTGTATATGTTACAGGGATTCCTCAATTATTTTACCAGGGTTGCCGTCCATCCAGTAAATGTCAACAACGTTATTTGCATTCTAAAACCTTTGACTTGTTTCTTAACCTAGTTTTATCAGCAAAAAACACTATGTCCATGCAAATTGCGTACTACACACATTTCCAGACTCTCAGAAATGAGGTATACTCCTTTACACTGTAGTATATATCCCTTGCTGTTTCTAAATGTCTGCAATGAACAGTTTGTGAAACACCAGTGCACAAAATTATGACATATTGAGGTTGATTTGTTTTAATCAACTGTTCATAATTTGTTGCAAAAGCATAAATTCTTGGTCAAACAGTGTTAAAAGGTCAAAGTTCATAGACAAAGAACCAACGGCTGCTTTTCAACAATAAAAGAGAGAAAAAATTCATTTCAGTTTTGATTCTGTATTTCACCTTTTTTCCCTTTCAGGTCCCCTCAATAGTACGTTCTGTAAGCAATCATGAAATTATGTCGCTACGGCAACAAACTCAATTCCTGTGGGAAACCTACTTTTCTTCTGTTGATAAAATCGTCATGACAACTCTTGAGGTAAGTCGCTTTGTTTTGCCCGCTCGCGTGTGACATGCGGTGACTCAATCAAGTAGAGATATCACCAGCTTGTAATATAGTGTTTTCCTCCTTTACAAAGCTAGAGAAAATGCACACCAAATTTTAAACATTTTGATAGCTGTGAAATGTGTCGACAATTCACTGTTAATTCACTTTGCTGCGTTACAGTGTATCTCTCCAGTGTATCCTCTGAGATTGTGATAATAATTTGAATCCGTAAAAGGTTTGTGCATTTTAAGATATAGTAGCAGTAACTGTACTTTAAAAGCAGTTCATTATTGAAAAAAGATATTGTCTGTCGCTCTGATAAGATCAGCGCACTGTCAAAGAACGCTCCATATCTGTTTTGAATCATTCGGTTTTCCAATGCATCGTTTTGCCACGTGTTCACGGATTCGGTGAAACGCTTACATCTGATAATTTAATGGTTAAACCGAAACAAAAAAGGACTTTAGCCTGCATTGACTTAACAGTCACTGACCCCATCAACCGTTGAATGGCTTCACTCCAGGTGAAATATCTAGCGCTTGTGTCGGGCTGTTATGTTGACAGGGTCACTTAAGGTCACAAGGTCAGCAGAGGTCTCGCCCAACCTATGCAGGATTTATAAGAAAGGTATTATGCAAGAAAGGAGAGCTGTTATTGCGGTCGCGACCTCATGTGTGATAACATGACCAATACACAATGACAGATTTAAGGAGTCATTGTTCATGAGAAACATTGCAATCATTGGTAACTGTATGGTATATTTTGATAACATGATACCATCCACACTTTTCAACTCTTCTCTGGCCAAGTCCTTTTTGAGTGCGAGTCAAACATAAACAACTTTGTTTCGGCATGAAAACTGTAAGTGGAGAGCAAGAAAAATGTCTAGGTATATGTAGAATTTTATTCCTTCTGTTATAAAATTTAGGATTCAACCATTGCACAACGCTGTGTTAGTAAATTGGAAAAGAAAAAAGTAAGAGATCAAATTTGCCATACTTGGTGCAAGGAGCAACTTGTTTCTCATTGATCCTCTACATAAGAAAACAAAATTGACATGTTTTGAGTGGTATGTTTATTGCCTAGATTTCGGTCCATTTTGTATTTGTAAATCTGTGATACAGTCTCAGTGGTAGAGCCAGACAAAATATGGTGTAACTGAAAAACAGGGACTCCTGCCTTCCTCATTGAAATAATGTTTGTCTCAGGATTGCTTTCGTTGTAAATCAATAATAAGATACCCCTAATACCCTTAGTTTACTGTTGGATTGAAATACGGTTACATGTGATTGCTATTCACCAAAATTCTCAAGAAAGAGAAACATAGCTACACTACGATTATGCCAATCTGCCTGCCTCATTCATTCTCTGCCTATACTCAACTCGGCCACTGAGGGCGCTGTATACAACTGTGCCATTGAGAATCAAGGGGAACAAAATAGAGAAATTGCCCACAGCAGTACCAAACCTTGGTGGGGGGGGGGGAGGGGTGGGGGAGACAGAGTAAGAGAGAGGGAGGGAGAGTGAATCAAGCCAATGACACTGAGTCAACTCAAGCACAGAGCCATTTCAATGTTTATGCAGATTTCAGAGACAAAATAATCAAGTCTTGGAGCCTGTCTAGAAAATGCACCACTCTGACGCACAGAGGTTACAATTCATTTTGTTGAGTGCCGTTTACAGGTTCACACCATGCTATGATAATTCTGACAATTTATCTTCCATGGCTAGATACCTTTTGTAATACATAAATTTTCACACTGATTTGAAAATTTTGATTTATGAGGGTGATAACATTTTTTTGTAAATTAAAGTTGTGAAATGTGATTGAAACCAAGTATGTGGATGTATTATTGATGTACAGTTATGTGGAACAGAATCATGAAAATTTAAATTGCTATTTTAACAGTTCGGTAACAGCTATTGAGATTAATCGATATTTATAAATTTCCATCTTTGTTGTGACAAAAATTTTGTCCAAACCTGTGTTGCACATGTGGAAAGCTTGTGCGGTCCGCACATCATGACGGTTATTTAGTATTCTGTTTGGCATATTAGTAGCCAGGAGTCATTCAGTGCAAATTGTTTTTCTAGCATTTTTGCCACAACCTCGTGGCGTTCTGCCACAGTTCAAAGTACTGCATTGAAAACAATGAAAGGTTAAGATGTATTTATATGGGGTAGAATATTATAAACCCACATAGATATCAGAATGTGCTCTGAACAAATTTGTACTCGCCAGACATACATGTCTACAGCAAAATCAAATTTACTCAAATTAGCTGGCTGAATCCTGTGGAGAATCTCAGCCACCTCTTCACAGCAAACTGATGATGTGTTTATCTTTTTTCATCTCTCCGCAGATTATACAAGACAGAGTACATAAACACATAGCCAGAGATGAATTTGTGTGGAATCATCCTCCGGGGGCGCTTGTGACTCTTCCCCAGTATTCCGAAAGTTTAGCGTCTTTTCCGTTTTTCGCACTGGCTCTTGGAGCCAAGCCGTCGTCGTCATTTACAGCAGTTATTCTGGCAAGCTCACCCATCATAACACAATCATCCGCCATCGTCAAACTCATTAAAAGTGTTTCAAAATCTGCCTATGCGGCAAAAGTAAGTATAAACGTATCTGTGAACATGATATAGGTCACTGTTTGGATACTACCATGCTATTCCTGAGTGAGATTGCATATCACTGTACAGCCATGTGTTGACTGTACAGCTTGTGTCAAATCTGTTGTTGTAACTGTATAAGTTTCAAACACTCACAATTGCTAACTTTTGAATGATACATTTGAATTTCAGAGAAATACCAGAATGTATTTTTTTTCACAGAGCTGTACAACTTGTCAGCTTTGCCTCAAAGTTATTCAGGTCTGCGAAAAACACTTGTATCAGATGATATCTAGCAAAGAAAAATTTGTGGGATTATAATGTAAACACACAGTTGTTATCAAATAAGAAACATATGCACAATTTAGTATTGTATGTGCAAATGAACGTCAGCTTATAACGTCTCCATGGTTTCATCATAGCCAGAAATAGAAAACGTAGAAATTTGGTGCACAAACCAAGCAATAAATCAAGATACCACCTTGTAGAGAAACACAAAAAGTACTTAATGTAAATCATGATAAAAGAAACGATATAGACATCCATTCATTATTGTCTCTCAAGCGTGCCATGATGATATAAATTTTAGTCAGGACTATTTGGTCAGCTTTGATAAAAACAATGTGTAGCTGCCTAACTTTTAGCAGTAGACGTAAAATATACTGGCAATATTTCAAATTTATGTATTTCCGAAATATTGATATAAATGCCTTATGTGTGCTGCAGTTGTGTGAATTCCATCCACAATATATTAATATTACTGTTTTTCTTTGATATATTGGCGTTTGGCTGTCAGTCAGTCACTGGATTTTAAATGATTTTTGGTATGCAAAAGATTATGTGTGAAAACACCGGAAAAATGCCACCATTATTCTTATGTCTGATTTGCAACATGCCCTCTAAAAACAAACACAACTGGATTTCCAAGAATTGATGTTGGATCATTGGAGCGTGAAGTATATTTATCGTAGGCTCTCGACCCCCAAGCTATTAGCAGGACTTTGGTATTTGAAACAGGAGTCTAGAATTCCCCAGTGGTAGTAAGGCAATATTTCTTTGCACTTTCCTGGCTTTCCTGCGTGATTTCCAGGGAGAGTTGGCGATTTTGATCTTTTCCCTGCGGCAAGCGGATGGCATGGTAGCCCTCAATTCATGGCTTTTTAATCCGTAACTGTTAAAGGCATCACAATGAGGGCAAAATCTGTCTGATTTACGTCTGGTCTTGATTGAAGAGGCCCTTTGATGGAATGTTGTTTTACTCTGGTTCACCCTGGTAGTTTAGAGTTCAGCCGAGCGGTGGAAAAGTTCTAAGTACTACAGTCGGACACGCGCCAGATTGGATAGACGAGTCGCCATAGTGAAATGCCTGAAATTTGATCATAGTTTTAAATCCATTTTACCAGCACTCTCAATGTGCTGTAGCAGACTAACTGTGTTTACAAATTACTCAATCTTTTCTGGCTTGGAAAAGGTATAAATACTGCTGGTTTAACACTGAGTTGTAAATTATGATATGGTTTGGCTGCTTGTTGGTGGCAAGAGATCAGTGCTACAGTCAGCTTATGGTAGTCACTCATTAGTCAATCACACAGTCAGTCAGTCAATCTCACAGTAAGCCAGACAGTCAGTCAGTCAGTCAGTCAGTCAGTCAGCCAGTCATCCACCAGAGAACAGTCAGTCAGCCATGGTTGATCATGTAGACAGACAGTCAGTCAGTCAGATGGTCAGCTGCAGTTACCCAGTCAGTCAGTCAGACATTCAGTCAGTCAGTTAGACAGCCAGTCAGTTAGATAGCCAGTCAGTCAGACATTCAGTCAGATAGTCAGACATTCAGTCAGTCAGATAGACAGCCAGTCTAGGTAGACAGCCAGTCAGTCAGACATTCAGTCAGATAGTCAGTCTGACAGTTAAGACAGCCAATAGGTCAGTCTTTCAGTAGACTAGGCCTGCCAAATGGCTTTTAAACCTGATAGTCTGAAAAGAAACCATATACAGTAAAACCTGTCTAAACCGAACAGCAAAGGGACTGAAAAAACTGTTCAGTTTATAGGTGTTTGGTTTATGGAGGTTCCTTAATCATGGCATTCTATGTGGAAGGAACTAGAAAAAGTTTTCAGTATAGACAGGTTTCCAGTTTAGACAGGGTTTGGTTTAGACAGGTTTCACTGTATAAAACAAGCAGGGTTACATCATTGAAAGGAAATACTTGTAGCAAATAAGGGATAGCGGCAACAATGAGTCAGGTCTTTTGGAAAGGATGAACTCATAGCCCTCTGTTTGATGTATTTTCCATTTGTCATTGTACAAAAAGATATTAAAGGAAGCAGGTAGAAAGTTGCAAGTCACATTAGATGTCAGGCAATTAATATTTAGATTGTCTCAAACAATGTTCAGGGATGTACCGTGTGTTTTTTATTGCATGATATCAGCCTGCCCCTATAGCTCTAAAAAATGTTGAAATGCTGTGCCGGAAAAAGCTGATATAGCGCAATAAAATAAAGCTAATACAACATTTGTAGAAAAGCTGTTTCATTGTGAGCCAGCGTCTGGATGCATTTATCAGTGGATAATGTGCAGTACACATACCAGATAGGCAGATATCTAACATCAAACACATTATCACCTTATGGAAGAAATCACCAAATTAAACACTCATCTGATACAGCTTCCATTACCAGAACCACTAGGAGTAACCTACAGGGGTAATGCTACTGGTGCCCTTGAAGACAGGGCCCAGCTAACACTGAGAAATTGATACATGTTAACATCTACCCAATCAGACCTGTGAAATCTACCACTGTGTCCATTTCACGTAAAGTGGCAATCTTAGGATTGTAGCAATCAGCAAGGAAAAAAAACTACCCAATCCAGATACGGTTGTACCCTGGAGGCAGTGAAATCATTTGAAAATGTCTCTCCCACTAGCACGGTAGGGATCTCACAGATTGGATTCTGTAGCACTTTTTTCATCTGCTGAGCTTGAGGTCATACAGCTCTTTAACCTCAACTTGAAAAAAACCAGCCTTTAGAAGTTTGGATAGCATTCTGAGAAGAGTAAATAGGTTGCCAGCTTTGGCATTTGTTCAGGCAAAATCAACAGTACTGCAATCTGTCATGAAAAATTCAGTTGTGTTCTCTTTGATTCACAATTTTCTGATTTTCTGTGAGGAGTCAAAAGTTTAGCGGTGAGCCACTTGCTCAAATATGAAATGTGTACATAATTTGAATTAACATTCTATAACTTGGTATGTGCCTTGAAAGTGAAAGACTTATACGGTTTCTCAAACTTTCGTAAAGGGAACTTTCAACTATGCTCTTTCAAAATATAAAATAATAATAATCAGGGGCCAAATTTTAGAACCTGGAGAAACAAATTACCTTAAGTTTACTGATATTTGAAATTCAAAATGGCTGCCATTCCCAGGAAAAAAATTAAATTTTTGATTTTCACAAAAACTTTTATTGACTCCAAGAGCTTTGAAATGAGCCCCACAAGTGGTAGACCAGAAAAGCATTGTACATGTTTGAAAGCACAAATATCTGTCCAAGAGGTGCATATGCAGTGTACTGTTTAAGATGGTGATTAAAAGGTTTCAGAGACACATTCTTTTATAAGTGTTTGTGAAGCTTGGATGGATGAACAGTATGTATGCGCTGTTTTCATCGCTGTTTTCATCGTAGAGAAACTGTGAATCACGTAGCTAGTGGTTAAAGTGGTTTCTCTTTAACTTCACGTTAGTAGATAATTGCTGGAATCCAATGATCGAGGAAACATCTGTCAGTACAGTTAAAAACTCCTTGATTCATCTCTATCAGGTCTCTATCATGTCCAGTCTTTTCACAGTGAATTCTAACCAATGTTTTTATTATTCAGATGTATTAAGTCATAAATGGAGGAAAAGGCATGTAAAATCAGATTTTTAAATTTTATTTTGTTTGATGATTTCAGATCTTGGTGCTATGGAACGTAGATAGGCCTGTGCCTTTAAAAAGCAAATGGCCTGCTTCAGACGTACCGCTTGATATAATAGATATTGAAGCCAAGGTAAGAAAGTGTTATCCTCCTCTTCCTCTTTCACACGGAATCATGACTCTGAGAAGACGAGCATTGTAATACCACCTTGAGTTTATATCAAGATTTATGGAAAGTCTGATCGTTTTCAGTGATAGAGTTCAATTCTTTGGTTGGGAAAATTAGGATGACAGACCTACGATGTTCACACGATGGCC
The DNA here is from genome assembly GCF_041260155.1 of Ptychodera flava. NCBI lineage: Eukaryota > Metazoa > Hemichordata > Enteropneusta > Ptychoderidae > Ptychodera > Ptychodera flava. The sequence goes on along the minus strand of NC_091944.1, from coordinate 16,145,794 downwards.
TTGAACTCACACCTGTTGTTACTTTATTTAGGATTTTCATAAAATTGGACGTCCTTGACAGTGATGGCATTCTTTGTTGGCAATGACTTTGATGGTCAGTCACCATCAGCTTTACTGATCCTATCCCATTCATTTGTCACTCTGAATGTACCCACATTGGAGAAAGCTACGGGTACAAAGCTAATGTCTGGAAACATGTATCGATACACACAAAGGCGAGAAGGATGTTTGATCAAAATTCTAAAGTCAATATTTAGATGACGCACAGCCTGCCCATAAAAAAGGCTGCAAATTGTAACATTCTTTCTGTGTGTACTGTCCATAAATTTTATCAACATCTGTACAACAGGGAACTGATTAGAATTCATGAGAACACTCCTGGGAGCAGATGCTTATGTGGTAATGACCTTTCTAGGAGATATTTACATTTATGGCATTAGGAGCACCTGACTCTGGGGAATTTAAAAATCGTTATGTCTTACTGCAATACTCAGTGAACCATAGTAGCTGTTTCAATGTCAATGCCATAATTTAATAATCACAAAATACATTTTATTGACATTTAATGTTGAATGTTGAGTCACCTGCGTCCTATTTGGTGAATTATAGTGACAAGAGGATTCATAAGTTGATCTTTTAAATCAAATTCTTGCATGCCTTTATACGAGTGGCAATTTTCCTTGATTCTAAGGTCCTGGTTAGTATCATGATTATAATCTTTGTCACACAAGTACATCATATGATGCATGTGACTGCCACTATCTGACACTTTTCAAAAAACGGATGTGGGAAACAGCATTATCTGATTGAATAGATCAGACATCGTTTTACAACTTCATGTTTGCTTGTTTTTTTGTGGGTTTGTCTTGAGAATGCCAAATTTGAACCTAACTTGTGCATTCCTTCACTGTCTGTTGAGCATGATGTCAATTTGCTCCAAAATTTGTCTTGTAATGAGGCATCCAGCTGCCGGGGAATCATTTTACCCTTTCACCAATATGGTTTGTCCCATACCTATTGTTAGCTATGGAGATTGTGGACCTGTTTATAGGAAGTTAGGGGTGAACAGGTTAATTTACCGAGTGATTCAGGAAGTCCATCCTCTGTCATATCCAAACATCAAGTGAATCATTCGGTAATTTGCTGATTTTCACCGATACAGACACATCTTCTCGTGAATTTACGAGAAAGGAAAACATCAAGCTTGTACAAGGAAGTGCAGTGTACCATTGTATTCAAAGATACACTTATTGCGAGGATCTTTCAATATTTTCGCGAAAAAATTGTAGCAATTTCTGTGGTGTCCAAATTGCCCATGGGGAAATGTATCAAAATGTTGATTGCTTTGAAATTGTCAAGAAAGGGCAAGCGTTTTTATGTCAAAACCATGACTCCAATTTCATACAGTGACCTTTTGATGTTTACAGCCCCATGAATAAAAACGATATTGAGAATCCCCCCTCTAGACAGTACAGGTTTCTTTGTGTAAAATAGATGCATTATTGCACACAAGTTGAATGCAATTGGCGTTATTACCCATGGGGTTCAGATTGAAAAAGGGCAATCTTTCATGTGGTATAGAGGCGTCAGATTATCGGAGAGCCGTGGCAGTGTTCACATTCGGTTGTGGATTTCTTGCAAATGCCATTCCTCAAATAAAGGTTATAACTGAACAAATCTGTAGATTTATAATGATACCAGTGTTTTCTTTTTCATGTTGGAGTTGTCAAAAAATGCTAATTTATGGCATGTTCCATGCAAACCACAGCAGTGGTACAGCTGATGTGGAGGACATTTTACATTTGCAGAAATATTTCATCAGGATAAAATTCACTCTTTTTCTTCTTTTCGTTGTTCACAGACAATAAGCAGTAGATTTATTCCTTATGATCAAATAGAGACAGATGCAGTTCTTAGCTTAGATGAGGATGCCATGCTTTCAACAGATGAGGTGAGTATGGTCATGTGACTCAGTTGCCTTTACCTTATTGGTGCACTATACATCATGTGACAATGTTATGCAGACTTTATTCGCTCACTAGGGTGATTTTAAAATCATTTGTGGTCATGTGCTCACTCAAACTTGTTTGTGATTGGTTCAACTACTAGTCATGTGGTGTTACCTCTTTCAGTGTCATTGGTTCATCTGGATTTTGGAATTTTTAAAAAATTTTTACAATGCCTTACTGTTCCATGTTTTTCCTTTTTCTGGCAGGTTGATTTTGCGTTTTCAGTGTGGCAGTCATTCCCTGCCAGGATAGTTGGCTACCCAGCCAGGAATCATTACTGGGAGGAAGCAAAGTCAAAATGGGGATACACCTCCAAGTGGACCAATGATTACTCCATGGTCCTAACAGGGGCAGCTTTCTATCACAGGTAGGTCAGCCATAGTTTGGTAAATAATCTTCAGCGTCTGGATAGGTGCACAACCCCCTGGTGCAAATTCAGCGTCACTTGCTAAATAAGTGTTCCTCCCCTCTGGTACTCAACATGACAGTATACCCCCTGATATACACTGCCTTTCTGTGTCAGAAAAGAGGCAGTATGCTTCAGATAGAAAGACTGAGCCATACCCCTCGACACAAAGCAGTAGATTCAAAAACTGTGCCATACGATCAATTCCATCACCCTGACAGTTGAGTGTAACACACCCGATCTCACGTCACAGCCAAGCGTTTTTTCCCCTCGGTAGTCTAGTGTGTTCACAACACTTATGGTTGTAAAGATTTATTTGTTTTGACGGCATGTCATTTGAAGTGAGTCATACCAGAAATCTTGTAAAATTTAAGTGTCTTCCAAAAACTCTTTAACATCTGTTGATACTTGTCAACATCTTTGTTAATGATCTGACGTCACTGTGATAATGAGATCATATTCCACTTCATCACAGAGAGCTAAAGTTACCAAATTATGACTTTGTTTTGACAACTTTCCTTTGCGTCATGAAATGATTATGTTGTCATTAGTGACTGACATGTACTCGGTCATTGGCTTTCAAAAAGTCTCATCAAATTCTTCTTTTAAATGAAAGATTCTCTTGTGTATCAGAATTAATGACACGGAGGTGTTCAGATTGTATGCCCTGACTTACCCTTTCACCACCAGCATTTGGTTGATTCCCATGGTATTCAGTAGGATGGACGACCTATATGCACTCAACTGAGGTCTATAAATCAGGGTTCCAATGTGTATTCTGAAAATTAACTGCTCATGTGTTAGTCAGTAGAAAAATATCTCAAATTACAAAACAAATAAATTTCCGCCCAAGTAAGGATGCTGTAGGGAATTTGTTTGGAAGGCATGAGGAGAGACAGAAAACTTCCAGTTATCACAACAAATAATGTAGCCATGCATATTTTTATCGTTTTATGGCCTGACCTGATTTGGCCTAAGAGTGATAGTAAAACCTTATCATGTTAACTGTAGATATATGGAAATATCACTGGTATTTGACAGATTCTACTCAAGCAGTAGCTTAGTATCTTGTCCTGTGATCTGAGCAGCAATGATTCCTCATTCTAATAGATTCTGTGTCTTTCTCTCTTTTACTCGGCAGATATTACAACCATCTTTTCATGGACTACCTACCTGCCAAGTTGCACCACCGCATCGACGAACTCAACAACTGCGAGGACCTGCTGATGAACATGCTGGTCGCGCATGTCACAAAACTCCCGCCCATCAAGGTCACACAGAAGAAGCTGTACAAAGAAACCATGCTCCAGTCGCTGAGCCCCAACACGCAGATCGCCGAGTGGCTGCAACCGCAGCACTTCGCCGACAGACAAACGTGCATGAATGAATTTGTGAGCCACTTTGGCTACATGCCTCTCATGCGATCGCAGATGAGGCTCGATCCTGTACTTTACAAGGACCCCGTTTCCAACGTGCGGAAGCGCTACAAACAGATTGAACTAGTCGAGGCAAAACCCAGGACGTGGTCATGATGATCAATAAGAGATTAGGTTTTTTTAGAATAGAGAATATTAACAAATTGTCCAGAGGAAAACAAGAGAGATTATTTTTGTGAGATGTAAAAACAGAAAAAAAGCAAAAAAAAAAAGACTGGTAAGTTAGTTGTTAATAAGTTTTTTACAATTATGTGAGTGGTGTCGAATCATGATATGAAAGAAAAACAAATATGCATATTTTCGTACGAGAAAGAAAATTACCCAAATCTGAAATACAAAGATATTAATGTTTTCCTTTTTGATATTGTGAATGTATGAGTATACAAAGAACTCATATGAAGTTGAATACACATTTTCACTGATGCGTACATGTATAGCAGTATGTGTATGGTTAATCTTTATCCTCATGTTATCACAACTCTAGTAGAAAAGTGAGAAAATGAACCTATCTATTGCTCATGATGTACAGTTCAAGTCGATTACCCTTTCTGTGCAAACCAAATATGGTAATATGAGAGGGGACTTATTGCCATATTTGGTGTGGTAGCTTTATCTGTAAAAAAAAATCTCCAATAGGGGACCTTCCTGTCATTACATGCCCATATTTGGAATTGCTGTACATTGCATAATTATGGTCTCAACCAATAGACTTTAGCTTTTGGTGAACATCACCATATTAAGCATTGATGCTACTCACATTCAAAGCCAGAGAGTTTTCTCGTCGAACATGGCAAAGGAACCTTTTTAGATAAACCCAGTAGCTTATCAAGTTAATTGTCTCGTTTTTCCTGAAAACGCTTCAAATTACCTTCAAATAACTTTTTCCATTTCGAAAAATCCCAACTTTGTTGTCAAGGAAGAGGCTAGGGATATGTGCTATGTAGTGTTTTGTAGATTGTTAGCTAACATGACAAAGTGGTTTTTCACAAACCAAGACAATTCTGAAAGAAGATTTCATCCCTCCAAAGGAAACCCCTCCCCCTTTTTTACAACTAACACACTCAATGTTAGGCAATTGTTTTGTACTTAAACTACAAAAGTTGTGAGTTGCAGCACTGTTGCAGGTAACAGGTTTGTTCCAATTTTTTGCAGGTTTCATGTTTCATTTTTGTTTTTTTACTGTTCATAGTTTGAATGAATTTGTACCAATGTCTTGAGACTGTGTGCACGTCCAAGACACTGATTAGCAAAGCAGGTTTTTATAATTTGGTTTGACAGTGACAAAACCCTCAGTTTCGACGACTGAGTTCACTATCTGTGCCTGGAACAGTTGTTGGTAAGTTTGGTTAAGCCATGGAATACCAGTAGAGGAATAAGATATGGAGTGACAAGGTGCGATTAGTTCATGAAATGAGGAAAGACAAGATTATGCTGATAATTATTCATAGTAACCGTAACTGATAAAATTTGTAAGTTCACAGTGACATAGTCATGACAGATTTGAACAAAGAAAGGCATACATCCAGAGTGTCCATATTTGAGAACTCTTCCCAGAACATGTCGATGGGACAGCCAGTTCAACTCTTCACATAGGAAATTTTTTGCACCAATGTTATCTTTTCAAGGATTTTAAACATGGACATGTAATTGCTGGACACTTTTCATTAGAGAAGTCTCCCGATGGACGTACCTAACAGAGCACACAAGAAACTCCATGTCGACACCACAAACACATAGCAACGGCAACCGTGAATTCATAGCAAGGGATTTGTCCGAATGTTACAGTGAGGACCAAATCTGGTGCTAAAAATATTACTGATCTCATGTAGTGGAAATAAACAGGGCCATCATGAAATACAACAGTGTATGTATAATATGAACATTTCATTTTATTGAGCTTGTAATTATGCAGCCAAATATTTTAATTAATTATATTTTTTAATTACTGAATAACAAAACGCGAATGCACCTGTTTTGATATGTTTCAAGAGAGGTTATATATTTTCTGTGGCCAATCCTGAGACCAATTTTGTAAAGGGAAATCATTTTGCTTTCTATTCTTTGTATAAATTCAACATCCAGGTATTCTTAAAAAATATACTTACTAACATCAGATGGCATGATGGAACGGTATAATAACATATATGGATAGTCATCGGATAGTCAACGCAGGTATTATGTACGCAATTTCAGTACGCCCTCTTGAGGTGGTAGCATCAAAAACCTTTGTTTTTTTGCAGGCATTTCATATTGATAGGCAGAGCTTCCACCTCTCGTTTGGTTCTTTGTCAGTCTGAAATTTGTCAATTTTGAGGTGCCAGATATTGAAACAAAAGTTTAAGCTTATCGCAGCTTTCTCTTATTGCCACCTTGAACGTAATCTTTATATATTTTACACAAAATTTTCTAGTAATTTTTTTGTAGTATGAAGAATGCATAAGTTTTTTTAATTTTGTAAAATGAAGAATCATGTGATTAGAGGTGTTCAAGTGCAAGGCTTACTGACAAAGAATATTTCCTTTTGCTGGATCTGTAGTAAACTTTCCTGTTGTATGACTGCCAGTCTCCTTTACTTCATATTATCAACCTACCCACCCCAATTTCCATTAAACTGGACCATACTTACCATAGATGTCAATGGGTTTGGGCCAAACCATGGTGGTGAAAGGGTTAAGAATTTTGTCATTTCTGAACTTAAAAAAATGTAAAATCGAAATCATTTCCAAACTCACTTTAGATTTATTATTATAAGTTATTTATTTCACTTAAAGGCACTCTTGTATCGCACAACAAAAGGTTAAGAAGAAAGGGCATTGCAAAGTCATGGTTACTCAGCCCACCCACCCCCACGTCTTAGTGTTGTAGTCCAGCAATGCCTTTGAAATACATAGGAGCATACCATTATTTCTAAGGTAAAAGGGTTTAAAATTATGGCAGTGAATCAACAGGAAAGTTAGACTGCCGAGATCTTTTGATGACAGCTTTTGACGTGTGCGATAGCCCAAAGGCTAAAAGGTAATAATTTTCCATTTTTGTTTTGTTCAAAATGGAAAGCAATGAATCATTGGTAACAATGTCTAGCAGTCTTCCTGTTACTCCTTGACTGCTTTCACCCCTCTGTTTATTGTCACAGAGTTTAATGTCAATTATTTTGTTTTTTTATTGGAGATGCGTTTCATTTACAGTGGAGAGTGAGTGAGAGAGGATAAGAGTGTCGTTTACCAGAAATCTGTTGCGTATATGACCAGTTTCAAAAAGGATAAAGGGACATTGTCCACTAGGACAGTAATATCCCCTATGGTTGTTGGGTGAATTAAAAAAAAATGTGTAAGGGAACCAGTAACAAATCTATATTTTGGCTATTGTGGCGGTAAAGTAGTAATTTTCAGAAAATACCAAAATTTCAATGAAATATGTGATACAGGTATTATAGAACCTAGGAATTGACAACATGTGTTCACCTTGCCATCCATTCCCCTCCAAGCATACCCAATCCCCCTTCTCATAATACGGTAGAATGATCTGTAAAATGACCTTTTAGTACCAGTTCAAGATTTTAGCAACACAGGGGCATTTGGGGTCAGATATATGCGATGCATGTGTTTCATTTGATGAACTTGGATTTGCCAGATACAGTGTGTTGATCATGTCATTACAAAATATACATGATCACAGTTTTGGTACAGACAGATACACTTTATACGTTTCCTACAAAATAAAATCAAAAACTACCGGGTAATCAGAAGTTATAAAAGACTGAAAATCTTCATCAATTTAAAGGGGAATGGACAACACAAGTATGGTTCCACATCCAACAGCCATCGGGGAAATAGACAACTGTGTCGTTTTATAATCTTTTTTATTTCCGTTTTATGTTTACATGCTAAGCCATGGAAGAAATTCCGCTGGAGTAATATGTAAAAATTATTCTGTATATTTATTTGCTTTTTTTTTCAAAATATGTTGTATAGTGTGAAAAAAGAACTGGCAATAAATTTTAAAGTAAAATCAAAATTTCTATCAGTGAGGGGAGTCTCTTTGGTGTGTGCAGACAAGTCCCAAATTGGAGGAATTCTGATTGTGTGTTTTGACCAGTGTTCATGTATGGAAACTCTAATTGTGGGGTTGTGTTTATATGGATGTGTGACTTTATGTACCATTACATGTTTTGTTTTATTAGCTAACATTTGGTATATGCATCAACACCAAAGAGAGCTTCTATGATGTCTCTATATATGTATGTATGTATATATGTGTCTGTCTGTCTGTCTATCTGTATGTGTGTGTATGTATGTATGAATGTAAGGTCCGTCCTCATCGCATGTCTGATTTCTTTGAAACTTTGTTTTGCATGTTCCAAGGAGTAAACTTACTTGAGTTTGTTCAAATTTTGGTGAACTTTGCATGTTTTTATTTTTTGGTCATTTTATTGTTTTTTTTAATGAGTCAATATGACGTCAAAACAAATTCAATAATTCTAAATCATACAAGGTAATAAATTACCAGGTCCTTAAGTATATAACAAAAGAAAAAAATTACAAGGTAATGAAGGACCATGTTGAACCATGAATACAATTATAATATCTTCTCTGAAATTGCTGGTTAAAAAAGAATGCCCAAGATATCATTCTTGAATTCCCTGGTCCAATTGCAAAAACTTGAGAAGACCTTCGTATTTGGTGTGTAGATGCATGCCCAACTGTAAATGGGAATTTGTTCAAGTGAAGTTACCACTTACCAAAAGTGTGCTAAAGAGCAGCAAAAGTGTATACATGATAAAAATCTCAATAACCATGTGCCAGAATTTCACATGTTGATGATGATTTGTACAGAAACAAAACCAAAGTCCTCCAAGCCAATAATTTTTTTCTGAAATATTACTGCTTGATGAATTACCAAATAGTGTTTCCATTCATTCTGCATGCAATACAATATTACTAACATAAATCTTTACTTCAGTATGGTAGGCGGTATCACCAATTTTGATGTGACTTCCATGGTATTGTGTACATTTGTGTCCATTGCAAGAGTTGCCAACCATTACATACTTCGCTTTGGTATTTGATGGATGGTGCATCAAAATGTGTTCAACAAATGCAGTTGACATTATCAGTATTACAAGCTAAGGCCCAGAGAAGCTATTAAAGCCGCACTTTTCAATCCCAGGTTCTCGCATTAGCGGAGTTCTCCTCCCAGTCAAACACATGGCCAGTACGATGTTTGATTTCTATTACATTAATTACACAAACTGATTTCAATCTTTTGTCACCTTTTGCTAATCCTGCAAATAGAGCTTATATAACCGTTTGATTGACGGTCGGTTCAAATTGCCAACGGTCATTTATTCCCCAGCACCACACTCGAATTTCCTTAAAAAGCGTCTTCCAGTCACGTTATGATTTGAATATAACCACAGGGTTCGATCGGCAGCAGCTTCGTGCTGACCGCTTGGCAGTCTGTCAGCGTTTTTGCTGTCCGAAAAAACTAAAAAGTGGCATTTTCTGGAGCGTGTGCCCTCATGTTGCCTGTTTGGTGTCCACTTACACAGTGAACGCCGCCATAGGTTGGCGTCCTTTTAAAGGGAGGCTCCGCTATTAAATAGGGGTGTCTGTAAATGTAGTAACTAGCCATAACGACCAGTAACGACCAGAAACAAACAGTAACGAGCAATAACGACCCAGAACTAGACAGAACGAACAAAAAACGAGCCCATTAGGGGACGTTTCCATCTAAAAAACAATGCATATTCAATGCACATTCACCTCTTGAAATAGGGGTTTGAAGGGGTATGGAGCTCCTAATTAAAGTTATTTGCCATCTCGTAAGCTGTTTGCAATATGTGATTAGAGATAGCGATTAAGTGGGTGTACAGGGAAGACATCTCTGCCTTACACACTTCACTCATACAGATAATCGTTCGCCTTGAACTTCTTTAAACATTGTACCCTAATTTTCACAGATTAGGACCTATAAATATACTACAAGCCATATGTTAGTTCAAATTAATAAAAGTAGGAACAATTTCCGATGTCCTGAAATGATAATACTGTTGTCAAGGTTTACATGAGATTGAGTTTGTGCCGCTTCACTGTACAATACCTTGGCATAAAGTAGTACCGGCCAAGCTATTGGTATCTGAAGTTGTTGACTAAGCGTTATGTAATGTCTGATTATATCTGATATAACTACGTTAGATTGCATATTATCAGTGCAGAAAGAGCCCAAAAAAGTGTACTGTTTTTTAGATGCGAGCGTCCCGTCATGCATAACGAGCCAAAAAAATATGTTCTGTCCCTAAATTAAACTACAGGCGCAGTTCCTGCCAAGCTAAGAAATCACGCCCTCTATGACATTTGGTATTACCAAAAACCTCTCTGACAGTTTTTATAGAGTAAGCAATAATGAGCTAGAAATAGAAAGAACTTGCCAATAACGAGCAATAAAGAGCAAAATAAAAATGATCTGCCCATTAATTGAAATACAAGCGTAGTTGCCACCTGTCCTTGAAATCCCGCCCTCTTTGACATGCTCTGTACAATCTCAGAACCTCTGCAGCATAGCTGTGATATCGCAGCGGAACTTGTGACGTATATCGAACGCTCGGGTCAAGGGTCATTGCAAGGAACTATGGCGATGACCCTTGACCCGAGTACGTTTGATATACGCCTCAAGTACCGCTGCATTTTCACAGCTATATCTGCAGCAGTGCTCAGTAAACACCTGGCGTATGAGTGAAACCCGATAAATAGTTTTCGAATAACAAGAAAAATTCATTTTTATTTATGTATTGTTGATATAAAAAGATAGAACAGTCACTTCCCGGTGGGCTTATATACTTAAGCATGCGTTGTATCCGTTTTGCATTCATGAAACCACGCTTGCCTGAACTCTGACCCTTGACGGTGATTATGGTAAGGGACTGGAGAGAAATTATCAGGGGAGGGCCCAATTTTAAAAATAAAATCATAATACACGGGAGTCTGTTGGGCAAACTGTTGATAAATTTAACATCAAAACAAGCGACATCCCTACATTTATATATGTTTGATAACTGATATATGTACTTTATTGAAATTGGAAGGTAAGAAGTGCACGTGTGTGCATGAAATTTGATTTTTTTCTAATTTTACTCAAACTGTTGAATTACTATATGGCAAATCTATAAGAAAAGCATGAACTCTTTTTGCGATACAATACTGACTATATCTTGGCATTTGTAAACGTTTGATATGTGAATTTCAGTCAAAAACTATAACTCCACTTCACATGGTAATCCAGGGATAAACTATAAACAATTTTTCTCTTACAAAACTTGCTATATCCATGCACTTATATGTTTATTATGTTAAATACTTAGTATTAGGCTGTAATAAGTTTCTTGACATTTATTGTATTCTCTGTAAAATTACACGCCAAACTGTAGATGACAGTGACCATTACAGACATTGCCCCTATCAATTTTGAATAGCCAAATGCACTGCAGGCAGTTGACAGAATTATTATTGTGACATGCGATCTCTATTATGGTGGCATGTGATCTCTTATTAGTTGACATAAAACGTTACATGATGTGATTATTTTTAAAAGATAAAAGTAGTCTTTGAAAGGTTCTCTGCTTGTTTTTGAGTATGTAAATTGATGTGCATCACTGTTTTTTATGGAAACACATTTGAAGTTCACTATTCACTATTTTTTTCCTTCCTCAGCGTCACATTGAAAAATATCAGCCCTCTCACCTTATAATTTCTTTTCTGTCCCTTATCATGAGTAAACCATTAGAGGAAAACATCATATTTTTTGGCGCTTTACTGCTCCTTCTTGGCTCGATCTATCTTGTTCTGGCCCCTTATTGTTCATTATTGCTCGTTACTGCTTGTTTCTTGTCGTTATTGGCCGTAATTGCTATGCTGCAGCTCGTTACTCGTAACGGGCTACATCATATCCAAACATGCCGTAGAGGGCGGGAGTTCCAGGATTGGCGGGAACTGCGCTTGTAGATTAATTTATGGACAGATCATATTTTTTTTGCTCGTTATGTCTCGTTATTGGCTCGTTCTGTCTAGTTCTGGGTCGTTATTGCTCGTTACTGCTCGTTTCTGGTCGTTACTGGTCGTTATGGCTAGTTACTACATTTACAGACACCCCTATTGAATAGTGTACTCACTCGGACCTGCCACATCTATCCAAATGTGAGCAAAGTGTCATTGACACTATTTTTATAACGCTGTTGGATTTTTAAAACGTAAAAGTTGTGTTATGACGCCATTAACAGTGTATAGACCTATCTATAAACTGGCTATATGTAAAGAGCTACAGTTGTCTACATCTAACTCAAAGGTGGTATGGATTCTGGATGGCCATATTTAGGGCACCTATACACTCTGGTATTTACCTGTATATGTTTAGTAACTATTTACTTGTCATCAAAGTTAGTACCAAAACTTTCGTTTATTGCCTTTCGAAATCTTTAGTATGGAATTCATCGGTCATCGTGCAAAATTTGGTACTTGAGAAACAAATTACCCATTTTTACCGACACTTGAAATTTAAACTTGCCTCAATCCCTTAGTTAACTCAAAGGATATCACAAAAATAGGCAGGTGAAAACCTTTCTTACACCAATGTTTGAGAGTCCGAAAATCTGTCCCCGAGACGCAATCTACAAAACACATACTCCGACGTGACAACCCATTAATGTATAAATAACACTTCTTAGTGGTGTCACTGTCATTATTTGATATTTTTCTTCGAGTTCTTACTTTTATTTTTAAAAAATAACATGAATTGGATAATGGCCTTATGATTATTCACTACTCTTTTGCTGGTAAGTACCGTGTGTGGAGGGCCTGTGTCTACACAGGCGACCCAATAAGTTCTGAGTTTTTCACACTGTTTTCTCTATCATTTTCTCTTCTTTCTTCATGCTCTGAATGATCGGAATAAATAAAATAAATGGTTTATATAACCTAACCTAGCCTCTGTGACTCTTTATTTATTTTACACTCCATTACAAGGACGTATATCTCTCATACACACATGCTGTAATTAATTAGTCAACACGACTAATTATGCTAATCCGTGGACTTATCAGAGGTTGGTTAACATCGGAAAGATAGTGATGTTAATGAAAAAGGGGCCGTTTTAGTAACCATTCCTATCTTTCGCGATGTTGACCAACCCGTAAAATCCCTGATAAGTCCACGGATTAGCATAATTAGTTGTGTTGACTAATTAATTACAGCATGTGTGTATGAGAGATATATATCCTTGTAATGGAGTGTAAAATAAATAAAGAGTCACAGAGGCTAGGTTAGGTTATATAAACCATTTATTTTATTTATTCCGATCATTCAGAGCATGAAGAAAGAAGAGAAAATGATAGAGAAAACAGTGTGAAAAACTCAGAACTTATTGGGTCGCCTGTGGTGTCTATAGGAAGCCGTGGGCGTTTACTTTCACTATGATTCAGTAACTAAAAGCGATTGACAAAAGAAAGGATGCATCGGCCGGGAATCGAACCCGGGCCTCCCGCGTGGCAGGCGAGAATTCTACCACTGAACCACCGATGCGTGTACATCTTCTACGAAAGGTGTAAAATCTATATATTGACGATGTATGTCAGTCGATATTTTGTGATCATGCTAAATCTAAGAAGTAAATTTAGCAATTGGCGCAAATAAACGTTTTGTACGTTTGCGGTTTTAACGCACCATTAATTCATATTCAACTTGATGTGAATTGAGAACAGCCGGCCCAGTTATCTATATTAAAAGAAATTCTGCGTGGCCATATGTTTTGTAAATATTTGCATTGATAAAACCCTACTATAGTATTGGATCCACATGCTTCGTGAATCAAACTTCAAAGATTTTATCACAAGCTTCAATATTTGTTGACTAAATAAAGACGGTACGTACGCCCGTCAAACTACCGCAATAATATTTTGTTTTTAATTTCAGTTTGCAACATTCCATCTCATCTCGGTTTAATAGTTATTCTGGCCTGTGAATGCCCCCCCCCCCCCTTGTATCGCTTGCTTCGTAGTATATTTTTACTTGGTTATTTTTATCGAAGAGAAATCGTCTCTGTCCCAAGGTTTTTCTTTTCGTCTGCATCATATCGTATCGTCTTCAGAACGAAACTATTATTGTTAAATTCCCGCTTCGGGAGACAAGCATTTGCTTCGTAATCCCTAATTCATTCATTTATTCATTCATTCATTCATACTTTATTCACTTTACACTTAATTGTTAGAAAACAAAACACAACAGAAAATATAATGACAAAGCGAAAAGGAGGCTGGAAAATAGTGTAAAAACACTAGTCAAGTCCACCCCCTTCTCGAGTGGATAAAAATTACATTATAGTAGTTGGGCATTTATTATTAACAATCAATAAGAACTCAATTCAATCATGTTCTAAAAAATATTTCATTTGCTTTTTAAATGAAATTCTAGAACTTAAAACACGTATATTTTCAGGAAGATTGTTCCAGAGCTTTACTCCAGCATATCTTAAAGAATGCTTGCCCGCATTTGTGTTGTATTTTGGAATAAGATGTTTTCCTTTTCTTTCGATCTGGTACGATAAGAATGCTGCAATGAAGAGAAAAACTGTGAAGTTCCAGATGGTAACTTGCCATTTAAAGCATCATGTACAAACAAAGAGAGTTGCAAGTCACGTTGTTTATAGACATTCAAAATATGCAATTTTCTAAACAGTGGTGAGGTATGTGCCAGACGGTCTGATCCGGCCAGTATACGTACAATCCTTTTTTGCGTAAGTAATATTGGTGTCAAAAAAGATGAATAAGTATTCCCCCAAGTTTCTATTGCATAGGAAATATGGGGGTGGATAAAACAGTTGTACAAAAGTACAAGGATACAGGGTGGAACAATATCTCTTAATTTATAAAGAATACCAGTCTTCGGACTTATCACTTTGTTAACTTTTCTAATTTGGTGTTTCCATTCTAATCTATTGTCTATTTCTACGCCAATGTACCTAGTTGCTTGCACTTCATTTATTGTTACTCCTTTAACATCAATTGTACCTGTTGATTCCACTGACATATTTTTGCCTCGAAAAATAAGGTATTCAGTTTTTGCTGAATTAACAGTTAATTTATTGGCATCACACCAATCTATGACGTTCTTCAAGTTGGAATTTACTTCTAAAAGATCTATTGTCTTTTGCACGTTAAACGTATGAAATAGACTTGTGTCATCTGCAAATAGGCGGGTGTCAAAGTACTTTGTTTCATGTGCTATATCATTTACATATAGGAGAAAAAGTGTTGACTAATCGACCCATGCTTATGTTTTTTCCGGACGAAAAATCGACCCATGTTTGGGGATTTTTTCGTGAAAAAAGCGACCCATTCAGGCGGCACATACCCGTACATGATAAGGGGAGCGTTCTCTCATCCCCAGAAGCTGGCTCTTCTCTCTGTGGCACAACCTCCCGCCGTAGAACTTGTAGAAGCCCCTCCATATGCACCCGTTTCTCTCCCTGGACAAATTTAAATCCAGATTCTAAAAATACATGGTCTAAACGGTTTATTCATTTTAAATTCCAACAAGAACACTCATAAGAGCAGCAAAGGCCTTCCAAGACTGGGTAATTTGTTATTGATGACGAACACATTTCAAATTATCTTTAAAATCCAATATTTCATAAAAAGGGGTGTGATGTGTTTTCAAAAGCATAGAAACAGTAAACACAAGAGGCGCATGAATGCCTTTTACTTGCAGAATTTTTCTTGGCGAATCTTTCCTTAAAAAATTTCATGTGCTTCGGCGACTGAATACGGTTGGATGTGAAATAGTAAGTTGTTCACTCGTACTCGCTCGTTTATAAACTTCACCAGAAATGCACCGTAGAACAAACGTTTTCGATATATTTTGGCTCCGGAGGGCGCAATACCAATGGTCGATCGGTCCGTTATGGTGTGATGTCATGGAGACCTTTTGGACAGAGTTTAAAAAAATCCTACAAACATTTAAAATACGGTAAGAACGTCAGTGTTTCAACCGTTTGTATGTAACTTTTCTAGGACTGATGTACTGTTTCGTCAAAATTATACATATTTTGAATTTTTTGGTACCATGTTGGACTGAAAATGAAATGGACAACGCGAAACGGGAAGCCATAACCATGATGTTAGAGGTTCAATCACACCAGTTCTTCAATACAAGTAAATTATGGGGCCAGTAGTTGTATCTTTTTATTTTTTCACAATACTTTTACTTTGTATGTCAATTTTGAGTTCTCTTGTTCTACCCACTAAAGCGTGTGAAACACATATTTAGCTTGTCAGCATAGCATCTCTCACAGTAAAATGCTCAGTAATTGTTTATATTTGAGTTCTAGTCTGTACTTGAATTCACACAACAACAAAGACAATGCAGTCTGAGTTGAAAAAACTCAACACGTTTTGGGAGTAGTGCAAGAAACTGTAGTTGACATTGAAAATAAGACTAGAGGGAAAAATCAAAAGTTACGGACTTCATAAAGTGAGACATTTAATTCGGAAAACTCTGGAATAATACATTGCCTTTTATTTTAAAGGGACGATGTCTTGAATGGACACCTTGATCTTAAAAACTTTCATTCTTATACATGTTTCAGTGAGGATGTGTCTACAAGGTGTGAATCCAAATAGTCATTCGGAGACAGCTCAGCCTGGAACCCACTAGAAGATTCTAGTCTGTGATACCTTACAGACAGCTGCTCCAAAAAAGTCGTTTGGTTTGATCAATATCTGATCTAGACCAGGGATGTCCAGATGCCTACAACAAACTAACACTGACATAATCATACACAATATCAAGAAAGGAAAACAGAATTTACTCCAAATACCCTGTTAATGGCTCAAGCAAAAGCAAAAATTTATCACAAACAGAAATCTTACTTTAATTGTCTGAAAGTCAATGAGATGGCAGGGCAAGTCAAGGTGTACTTCAGATTTCTTCTTGAAAATTCTGTAAAAATCATCTTTAATTCTTGGCTTACAATATTAGTTAGATGCTGTAAAAGATTCAAAACAAGTCACATTTTATATCGTGCACAATATGAATTTACGTCGTCTGCTATTACGACACCAAGTTACACAAGTGTTTATACTTCGTATATATCACCCATGCTGGTACAGAAGTCTATACATCATGGTCTTTTGAAATAAATGGCTGAAGTGAAATGGTAAGTGATGTTTTTAGAAGGAAAACTACCATATAATATTCAATGGAATACAGCCTCCAAAGTGTGTTCCTCAAAACCAAATTTCTGATAGTCATTATGATGCACACTTAGTATGGCTTTGATGATTGTAGAGTTTCCCGCAGCTCGGAAAAGCAGAGCACAACAATTTACGTGACAATGTATAATTTGCATATTTTTATATGAAAATGTATTCCTTTTGTACAGTTGTTAAGATATGAAGAGACCACACCAAAAATCAGAGGGGTGGCCCAACCCTAAAAATTCCCTTGTTGTGAGCCATGGATGACAGTAGACAGGAACAGTAATACATGACAACAAAACACTTCCGAATCTCTTGTTGAAACATTTCCACGACAAAACACCACCACAATTTTCTACAACTTGAAATATAACACTTCACCTTCTGTTTTGAATGTTGCTGTGAGATTTTCAGGGTTTCCACTTCTGCAGTTAAGATCTAAATCTGTTATAATAATTGTTTCTTTCACACTTTATCTCAAACTGTCAAGTGTATCCATATAGTCACTCTCATGAGAAAATCATAGTAGTAAAAATTTTGATTTAGTCAAAGATATTTCTTGAAAATATTGTATTATAGGACGTAAAAAAGTAGCAGGGTGACAATAATTTATTATCTGCACATGCAAATTTTCATTCAAGCAAGGATACACATATTTCATGTGAACACCCATATTTTTACTGAGCTAAAGATGTCAAGTTCAAACAAACTGTACATTGCAATCTTGTGACACACGACTCCCAGCACATGATAAAATCACACTTGAGTTAAAAAGAAATTACCAATTTAAATAAGGTATGTACCAATACATAATGTTTTGAATATGAGTGGTCTAAGGTCTCTTTAAGCCTGTTATCTCAGGTAGAAGTTTTTTTATTTACCTTTTTTTTTGCCAGACAATTTTCACACACACAATTGCACCAATACATATACTCATACAGATACAACTATGCCATTTAAAAACACATGGCAATCCACATATACACATAGATAAATGTTAATATACATACGTCAGTACCTGATTCTGTACAACTTTGCTCATAAAAACAAATACTTCTTGCTATTGTACAAACGATTTTTCTATTAAAAACACCTTCTTTGTAAAAATGCCGCGTCTTTGACAGATTTTGCTGGTTTGTTATGAAACACTGATCTTCTAGAGATAATTTGGATCGATACATGAGTATTTCAACATCCTTGCAGGTAGAGGACAGCTTGGGAATAGATTTTCAGAATTCCTCTGAAAAACATCGCAACATTAAACCTTGCGCAAAGCATTGTCATCTATGAATCGTCAACGAGTTTAACCCAGAATTTGAACAGACCAAAGTACAAATCTACCTGTGCAAATGCGCACAGAAAATATTTCAGTGCGCATTTGTACATGTGAGTTTGTTTATGGTACCACCATTATGTGACCTCTTGAGTGTACTGTGCGTCCTTTTTATTCAGGAGTAGAACCATTAATGTATACAAACTCTGTACACAAGCAGTTTCAGTCTCCCCTTTCTCTAATCAAGTTAGCACGTAGAATGGTTGCCATTTTGTATTTTACGTAATTAATCATTTCCACATAAAAAATTTTTTCCAGGTGACCTTGAATTTTTCTCTTGATTGTCAAGTTTATGACAGCAAAGTATGAACTAATGCCCCATAGCACTGAATTGCAAGGCATGTACTCATTACGAAGACAAACATGTGAAAGAAAAACTGTCATGGAGTTACAGAAAATATTGTGCGCAATACTCAAGTGAGAAAAAAGGAGCTGAAAAAGGATAGAACTGAAAAGATGCTAGAATTTCATAAATTCCATGCTGTAGCAAATATAATCGGTAAAATTTAAAATTAAATGTAGAAAAGATTTGCTTTATATCTTCATAGGATCATGAGGGTAGTTTCGGTGGCATCAGTGCATACTTCATCTTCTCATAGACTACAAACGTGATGCACGTTGCTGGAGTTACCCGTAATAAGTTTGGAACTAGACCCTTGTAGAAACCCTTGGCTCCTTCATACCTGTGTAGTGGAGAAAAAAAAAATTGTACGTGAGGAATAGCCAGTGATGATGCTGTGAATTTTGATGTATGATTGCCAGTACTGATGCATCCTTGCAATACATTTATGGACAGATTATGGAAAAAGATTATGCAGTCAGTGATTTGATCTTTGTGCGAATTGCACTGTAATGCTCGTAGAAGGGTGGGTTCTTGTCTTGTTTCTTGTTGCTGGTTTACAAGAACACTTCAAAAGACATGTTGCATTTTTGTTTTAAGAAAAAAACATAGTTTGAGACAATTCCCTTCACACAAATCCGTAAAATGTTGATTATCAAAGTGCTTTGTATGTATCATACAATACTAAATAAATAGTAGTGATATTACCATCAGAACTATACAATTCCAAATCATCGCCACATCCTAGGGTCCCCATTGTAACTTCAACACATTTCACTTAATCAAATTTTGCCAATTTGTGCATCCAATGGTGACCAGGCATCATTGACCTCAATGCTGACCCTCGAGTATAATACAAAACACGTATGCACTTACTTCCACGTCTTTCTCACACAGTCAGAGACACTGTTGTATCTCTTGTGCTGATCCTGCAGCCTGACTCTGACAACCTGGTATGGATACGTCACACTTACGGCAAACAATTTGGACAGAGCTGCAAACGTGATGTATGCACTCGCCCCCTGTAACAGAGACAAATATATATATATCATTGGTATGAGTGTGATGATCATAGCTGCAGTAAATTTCCCAAAATGAAATAATTCCTTCCTTTCATTTTGATAGCAATACAACTTCTTCCTTCATTGATTTTTAACTCCTTTCCGGGTACATAAGTCTAACCACACTGCTAAAATCAATGTGATTTTACCAATAAGAGGCTATGCAAAGTCTATCACATGATACAAACTTGGATTTGTTAGTTTTCTCCGCTGTGATTAAACAGTACACCTTGAATTCCTCCTCTGTGTAAAAGGCACTTCACGGACAGCTTCCAGAAGGAACATGTTCGATATTTTCCATAAAGACATACCTGACAAACAACAAATCTACAGATGATATTCAGGTAATATATACACTGGTTATTCCATTATCAAATCACTCTCACTTACCAGTTGTGTTTCATTTGATTGATCATAGTGATTATTGTACAATTTTTTCAACTCTTCATACGCCATGAATTGCAGTGCACCATGGGAAACACCAAGCAACCCTGGTATGAGACCCTAAACAGAGACAGTGAAAAATGTTACTATACTGCGAGTAATCTGTATGCTACATCAAGTACAGCATCTCCCCTGAGATTATGGACTAAACGAGTTTGTAGCAGTAAGCTCTATGGACAATTACAATGCTAAATAATTTAGTGACTTGTCAGAAGGTATGGATCACTTTCATATCAAATGGATTGGTTGGTACGGAAAGCTGTGAATAAAGTTCTTGACATTTTACGTGAACTTAGAAGATCATAATTTCTGTGTAAGTTTCTGACTGTCACTGAACAATTAATTTTGTGGTTTTAAGTCTTTCCAGTGATCATTTGTTGTCTGCTGGATAAAACTTTTCCAAATTACTGCTATTAGTGCAAGATCGAGGCAGATTAGTATTAATTTATGCAAATTATATTAATGAGCATTATTTCGGTATTGAAATTTTATGCTAATTGTTCTTTATCAATGTGGAATATTCATCTGCCTTGAATTGTACATTATATAAATTATTTGGAACAAGTCATTGACAATGACATAGTCCCCACTTGTAATAGGAGTATTAGTCTTGATGGGGCAGGGAAATGTGGTCATTAAGAAGTATCACTGTAGTGTATATGTTCAGATCTATGGACACATAGGTCTATGTCATTGTTCCCAATTTGAAACAAGAGGCATGTCTAAGTTATGGTTCTAAATCGGGAAAAAAGATCAGACCTATAGCTGTATTGGCCAGCCAAGAAATACATTGTGGCATAATAAATGAGTTACACGATGTGACATCTTAAGGTCTATTATCCTATCAAAATTGAAGCGTAAAGAACTTGTGGTTACTGAGTTATGCATATGCATAATCAAGTCAAAGGTCATAAAGGTCACGTGACATTTTGAAAAAAAAACTGTATTGCTAATTAATCCATATATGCCAAAATTCAGACCTAAAGCTCTATTGGCTTGCCCACAATTATATATGTGCAAATTAATGAGGTAAAGCATGTGTTGTCATAAGGTCTTCCATCCTACTAAATATAAAGGACATAGCACTTGTGGTTACTTATTTATTGACATAATCGTGTATTCTAGGTAAAAGGTTATCGAGGTCACATGACATTTTGTCAAATAATTTCTCTCCTATAGTCTATCCCTGTATACCAAAAATCATACATCTAGCTCTATTGGCTTGCTCAAAATTAGATATGCACATAATTAATGAGGTACAATATGTGGCGTCATAAGGTGTCCTATCATACCAGATATGAAGGGTGTACCACTTGTGGTTCCTGTGTTATGGACAAATATGTATATTTGAGGTCAAAGGTCACCGAAGTCACGTGACATTTTGTAAAAAAAATTGTCTTGATAAGTTATCCCTATATACCAAAAATCAGACATCTAGCTCTATTGGCTCGCTCAAAATTAGATATGCACATAATTAATGAGGTACAATATAAGGCGTCATAAGGTGTCCCATCATACCATATATGAAGGGTGTAGCACTTGTGGATACTGAATTATGCACAAATATGTATATTTAAGGTCAAAGGTCATTGAGGTCATATGACATTTTGTCAAAAAAAATTGTATTGCTAAGTTATCCCTATATACCAAAAATCAGACCTCTAGCTCTATTGGCTCGCTCAAAATTAGATATGCACATAATTAATGAGGTACAATATGTGGCGTCATAGGGTGTCCCATCATACCATATATGAAAGGTTTACCACTTGTGGTTACTGAGTTATGGACAAATATGTATATTCGAGGTCAAAGGTCACCAAGGTCACATGACATTTTGTCAAAGTGTCTGAGATATCTGCGTGAACGGATGGACTCACGGACGACATGACCCAATCTATAAGCCCCCTGGACTTATCTGTGGGGACTAAAAACTGTGTCACTGCATCCTTTTTGCAATATGAATACGATGAGAACTAAATTTTTATTTTTCTTGGCCTTATACATGGGAGTCTATGGACTGCCTTATACATGGGAGTCTATGGACTTCCTTATACAGGGAGTCTATGGACTGCCTTATACATGGGAGTCTATGGACTGCCTTATACATGGGAGTCTATGGACTGCCTTATACATGGGAGTCTATGGACTGCCTTATACATGGGAGTCTATGGACTTCCTTATACATGGGAGTCTATGGACTGCCTTATACATGGGAGTCTATGGACTGCCTTATACATGGGAGTCTATGGACTGCCTTATAGATGGGAGTCTATGGAGGTGAAAACTAAAAAGTCCTCTAACACGGCCAAATTTGATCGCATTGTGAAACAAATCGACGTGCATCTGTATGAGGTAGGGTACTATCCTTGTACCAAGTTTGAACGAAATCGCTCCAGGCGTCTCTGAGATATCTGCGTGAACGGACGGACGCACGGACGCACACACGGACATGACCAAACCTATAAGTCCCCCCGGACGGTGTCCGTGGGGACTAATAAGTACCACAAATTTCAGTGTGGTGGCCGTGTATTTAGCTTCAGGCAAGTATCTAGACAGTACTAAGTCATCATAAAGATCAGCGAAGCAAAAGAAAGGAAGAGTTGTGAGTGAAACTATATGATCGTCATTCTTACACTGTATAGACCAGGTATTCCTTCAAATTTGTATATTTTGAACAAAGCGTCTAACATCCCCTTGTACTTCTTGGGTTTCACTTTGACGTCTGACTTGGAAAGATTGCGGATACCTTCATACTGTAGAGCCAGTCTGGTTTTAACAACCCAGATAGGATTGGTGATAAAGAGAGTTATAACACCTAAAAATATAAAAAAGCACCACTTATTTGTTTCTTATGGAACATCAAGTGAGAGAACAAGACTTCTATAACCATACCTGAAACAATGTTATAGCTATCCAACAAGAAAAGTTTTAAGAGCAGTCTGATATAAATTTTAGTTTCATGCAGAACCTTACCGCTAAATACTTCATTTAATTTGCTTTCTGCGATTATGAACAGCTGCCTGCAATTCAAATTCTTATATTTATACCCATATGGTTCCACTATTGAATGAGACGAGAGTGTTGTTGTTTGAGATGTTCATTTCTCATGTAAAACCCTTTCACCTCCATGGTTTGGACCAACCCCAGTGTTATCAACAGTGATTGTGGACCTGTTAACCCTTTGTGCGCTGTAATTTTTCCGACCAAAATTTTAGTGCCACATTCTACCAATTTTTATGAATTTTTCTGTATTTGTTTTGATAATTTTGGAGCAAATGGACATCATATTTGATAAACTTCAGTTTTTTTTCAAAATTTTGGCAAAAATCTGAAAAAATTTGACTGGGATATATTTTGTAAAGTTGACAAAAATTGACTTTGGTGCTCAAAGGGTTAATAGGTGATTGGGATGAATAGATAAAACAAACACAACCATATCATAAGCATGGTAGCCCTTTTGCTATTATTTTGTGAGTACAGTTCTCACTTAAATTCAGAAAGAACAGGAAACAATGCAGTGTGAGGGTATATCTTCCTGATAGTGTGGAGAATTTAAAACTTTCAAACAAGTTCCCTTTGGTAAATCTCACCTGATGTAGCTGCCGCAAGGATGTGTCTCCCTGGACCTAATGGTTCATTTCTGCCGTCTTGCATGTATGTTTTAATTGCACCGTAACTGTAAAGACAGGAAACAAGAACAAACTCTAAAATCAATTTTGGCTAAACCTTTCATCTTTCTAGTTTGGGTGCACAAAAATATATTGAGTATATTGACCCTTAGTTATCCTGCAAGGCCTATCACTTCCAAATCTGCCAATCAGTAAAAAGCAGTATTGAACCAAAACATATGGCAGGATAAGGGTTAAAGTACACTTTCAATCCGGAAAACATAATTTGACTTGTTCTGGCAAGTAACAAATAGTGGCTACTTTGTAGAGAGACACTGCATTGTTAAATGTGAAGAAAAATTGGTTTGTCACATTGTACATAATTAGTCTAAATGTATAATGCTGAAAATTACAAAGGCATGTAAAATTTCATGTTAGGTCATAGACCCTACGGTTTATAAAGGGTCTGTGATTATGTGTACTGGATGTTTAGTGGTTACTGTATGATGCATGACAATACAAAACATGACTCTATATATACTTACAAAAGAAAGTAGAACCCCCATGATGCACCAGCACCCCATACATTGGGAGCGACTCCCTGATAGAGGCCTAGATAGCCACGCTCCCGGACAATCGAGGTGAAGGCATGTACTAGGCCATTGTAGGTTGGTCTGCCTCGCAAGCCATCACTAGCTGAAAGATAAAACTCAGTGATTAAGTAAGCAAAAATTAAGCTGTTTGTTTTGGTAGTTTGAATGTTTGTCCACATAAAACAGTTTATTTTTCATCATACTGGAGATTTAACAGGACATGTGACACTGTAAATCACTTGAGAGCAAATTTGAAGTAACTTCTGATCCTTGATATCATCCTGTTACATTTGATAGGGGCACATTCCAAAACTAATTCTCTGAACATTCTGTGGCATACAACTCATGAATGAATTAATGGACAACTTCGAGAGGGCAGCCCTTCAAAGGTCTTGAGCAAGTCTGTGATACTGTCAAGATCGAGAGATAAAGGTTATAATGCTGAGTACAGATTAAACTATCAGCTTGATGTATCTGATAATATTTATCATAGCTTCACTTATTACTATTCCAGTGACTCAAAATAAAGCACTGGAATTTTTTTCAATATTCTCATTAAATGTCTCATCCACAGTTTCCTGGTAAACAGTCTCTGATATGTTGAAATATCCATCACTTGGCTATTCTATACAGCTATAGTATGTATTAGGTTTATGAAAGAGTCTGTCTGGACAGAAATTTTCACAATGGTAATATGGGATATTCATAATCTGTGTTATTGGGCCAAATACTGGGTATTTTAAAAATCTTTAAAATTCTCATATTACGTACAATTTATTTATATTCATATTCTTTATACAGTAAAATTTTAGTTTATTACACATCCCTTCTTATAACGCCTGGATAAGTTGCTTTTATGAATTTAGTTGTGCTTATAAGATTCCACATATGTGCCATTTTGTAATTGAACTTGTACCAGAGGTCAAACCGAACACAAAGTCCTACACAAAATTTCAAAGCCGTGCTGAATATTTCTAAGGCTGGGACAATGTTCAAAATGATTGAATTACATGTAATGGGTAGTTACCCCTAGGTACTAACTCAATACTTTCATCATCACGTCGACGATCAGATGATACATGTCTCCGTGCACGGTGCACGTGCACGGTCCCTCCCTTGTGGAGGGACCGTGCTCCGTGATGTATCTTACCTGCGAATCGAATTTTCACTAAATCCAAAGGATGCAAGGCGAGGGTTGAGATGACGCCACCAGCGATTCCAGCTACTAAATTCTCGTATCGTACATGGCTAAACAGCGAAATCGCTTGTTTTTGGACCTGGTCAGCCATGACATCAACAAACTCTTTAAAAGTTTGCAGTCACATAAACGTAGCAGCCTTGTTTTGTTATCTGCGACACGATCGACGACTTATTCAACCGGGCGCAGCCATTGTTGATTACCCATTTCCGGTGGACGTTGGGGGCGACACGTAATACTAGTATGTCGTCATTCGTGACGTCATGTCCTTGTTCCAAGAACAGAGGCACATTGTCTTGGCGTAAATGCGAACTTGAAAACCATTGCGTGCTTAGGGAGCGTTCAGTTATTATGGCCGGGGGTGGGCCGGCAAATTCTTCCTGCGCATCAGTCAAAATAACTGAACCCCCTACCCATTGTACCAAAAAATTGATGACCAACCCTTTCAAGATGACAAAAATTTCATGACCCCCCCCCCCCCCCCCCCCCCACATTGCTTGAGTAAATTAGCTGCACACACAAACACCTCAGGGGTATGGAGCGATTGAATCCCCCCCCCAAAGAGCTTAGATTTTTTCAAATGACCTTCCTTACAAACTCAAAAGGTGTTAATGCTCAGATTTCCCATTCTGACTTGCTATAATTTTGAAATTACCCCTCAAAGGGGTTGGACAGAAATTACTGGTGGATCGCAATATTTTTGCGCAAGCGTGTGTGTACATATTTTGATATTTGGATTTAATTAAAAATCAGCTGTTGATAATGTTGACTCACTATACATGGTATACATATATTTTCTCATACATGTATGAGGAATCTATGTAATACTTTCTCAATGCAAAACTATATCTATGCATTTATAGATATTTGATAATTTACATAAATGTACTTAAATGAAATAGGGTTGTTACAACTGGCATGTGGACAAAAAGGTTGACCTTAGAATTTCACCAAAAATATTCATCCACTATACATGGGAGTCAATCATGATAAAATTGTGAATAATTTTTTTTCCAATGAAAAACTTGGTATACTTGTGCATATACAGACGTTCAATAATTAACATAATTGTACTTGATTAGAATATGATGGTTAAAGGTGCATATTATGTGTACAAGAAATCTGATTATGGAATTTCACTGAAAATGTTCATCCACTATACATGGGAGTCTATGAGGAAAGTATGAATAATTTTTTTCCAATACAAAAATAGGTAAACCCATGTATTTATGTACTCTCGATTATTGACATCAGTGTACTTGATTAGATTAGGGTGGTAACAAGTGGATGTGTTTGCCAGAAATTGGATTTTGGAATTATACCAAAATGTAGATTCACTGTAGTACATGAGAGTTCATGAGGAAAATATGAATAAGTTTTTTCCGATACAAAACTATCAAAATCTGTGTATTTATAGACATTTAATAATTCATTTTAAAGTACTTAGTTTAGCCTAGGATGGTTAAAGGTTGATATATGTGCAAGAAATTAGATTTTGTAATTCCACCGAAATGCTGATTCACTTATACACTGGAGTCTATGAGAAAACTAAGAATAATTTTTTTACAATGCTAAACTAAATTAATTTGTGCTTTTATAGGTGTTTGATAATTGATACAAATGTACTTGATTCAAATAGGGTATTTAAAAGTTCAGATGTGGACAACAATTATGATATTGGAATTTCACCTAAAAGTATTATTTAACTTTTCATGGTTCAAGTAGTCTCAGTACAGGTAACTGTTAAATAATTTCCCTAACAAAACTTGCCTTATCTCATTCTTGCGAGCCAGAGCAATAATTTCCGCTCCGCTGACCTATGCAAAAATCAAGACGGGTAGCGCTGAGCTGTTGCCGTAAAGAGGCGCGTGGTTTACGACGATGATATGTAAGTACATTGTAATAGGAATTGTTCATTGCTCTCAGTGCAGTGAGCTTGATTTGCAACAAGACAAGCCTCAGAGTTGTCAAGTCAAGATGTTCATGTGACAGATAATTATACTTTTGTTCAGATTTACAGGTGAATAACTTCAGAGAATGAAATCATGCAACAAATCATTTTTATCTCCCAGAATATTTCTGAACACTGAACTGCTTTTTGACAGGACGGATATTTGTGAAAATTAAGTGACCCCCCTCTGAGCTGTTTGAAAAATACATGACTCCCCCCCCCCTTTGCAGTTTTCAAATTTGAGGTGACCCCCCCTCCCCCCCTGGATTTTGCGTGCCCACAATAACTGAACGCTCCCTTATGGGCACATGCGGAGAGTGACCATGATCAATTGACTGGGAACTCGTCGTAAGTCAAAGGCCTCTTGACGGCAACAGCTTCGCCATAGGGAAGCCAGGATAATCAAACAAAACAAAACTAACAAATAAACATACAAATTGAGAAACAAACAATAATTAGACAATTTAATATTAGAGAAAACAATCAATGGAATTGAAATAATTACTGAACAACAGTACACATGCAATGAAACTGAGCAACACATGTACATATTAAGGGCCAGTATATGCTAATATTAAACTTTTGATGATTTTTCCACTATTTTAGTTTTTAATGTCAACCAAAATTTCTTGTTCTACCCCTCAAAGCATGTTGATATACACAGCATTCAGCTTGTCAACTCAGTATTCAGATGTAATAGAAGACTCTATGTTGACAAGCTAAATAAGTGTTTGTTTTTTCAACATTCTTTAAAGGGTAGAATACAAAGTTGCAATAGATTTATAAAATAAAAGAAAAAGTGAAAAAATCATCAAGGGTTAGAATTACTGGCCCTTTACGATGTCAGTATCAATACTCACTTTATGATACTAACGTTGCATCTTGAATATGTTGTATTTGGTCAGTCAATTAATTTCGATTCTTATGCAGTTTGTATCTATACACCGTTTTCTGTCAATTTTTTTGTTCATTTCGATGGGAGGAGTTGGGAGAAGGCGTAGCCAACTTGAAAGCTAGACACTCTTGCCAAACTTGTAGGGCTAGGCTTCCCTGTGGCTACAGTAGCTGTTGGTCAGTGCTGGTGGTTTTCTGACAGGATTTGTGTCTTTTACGTGCTGATTTGACTTCAACGTTTTTCCAAACCACCTCAGTTACAGCTGCATACATTAAACTATGATTTTTGCATAGGTTTATGGAGGGTAAACAAAGCTCTGGCTCCAGAAAATGCATGGAACACTGGTAATTTCATTGTTGTGTGCCTATCAAATTGATAAATAATTTGTTGTTGTGGTTGAAATGGTATTGTTGTCCTTGCAAATAAATGAATGACCATATTGTCTCTATTGATAATCCCAGGTGTATGGAATTAATGGGCAGGTTGAAGATAAAAGATTGCCAGCATACATCAAGAAAAATCATTTTGGCCATGTTTCCACTCACTTTTCCATTTTCAGTATACCCTTTAGGCACTAAATAAATAAATAAATACTTTTTTGAAACAGCTGTCTATATGATAGGGTCGAATCTGTCACACTTTCATATTATTAACCAAACAAAAATAGATCTATTTTCAAAATTGTTCATGTGATGAAAATGATCATACAATAGTGACAATCACTATTCACTCAGGCACACTATAAAAATCATATCTGGCACTCGCCAGCAAGAAGAGGCAAGGGGTAACTTGTAAACATAAAAAGTCTCATGAAAAAAATTGTCCAAATCATTGTTGGTTGCAGCCAATATGGCACATGCAATGCTATTATAGCGATATCTACAATTGTGATCAGAGCTTTATTCACTCTCTCATGCATTATTCATGAACACACTTCAGACTTCTCCTTTCACATTATTTTACATGTTTATTGAATCAACCATTACAAAAGAAAATTTAAGTGACAAAAGACCTTGTAAAAAGTGCAATTTTGACATGAACCAATAATTAAGTTTTTGAGCAACACCTGACCTACTACAACTAGTACAAGAGATAGCAAATCTGTGACCTCTGACCCTGACACAAAAGCATGTTTTATTTGTGTTTCTGGCTTGTCCATATCCATGGTATGATAAATGTATTGATGCACACCTTTAAACGCAATATTTTCACAATGTAAATACCACAGGAAGGACATGAACAGAACAATTTACCCAAACAAGTTACTCAAACAGGTGTACATAGCCTGTTTCTTTCGAAACTCTTTGGTCTGAAGGTCAGGAGATGCTCAGAAACGGCTATGCTTAAGTACTGGCTTGCCAAGCATAAGTTAGAAACTCTCCTCTTTTTTACATATCTAGAAAGTCAAAGTTTCTTGTAAACAATACCGCTGACCGTATATTTACATATGCCAAAACATGGCATTACAAAGAAATCGCATATATTTATTAACCTATATCTTCTTATTTTGATACTTTGTTTCCATGACAATTATATCCTAGTTTGCACACAGTATTTACACAATCGGATAGCTGAAGATTCAAAGCACATGTTCTGATGAAACTTTGCACATAATGAAATCTGTAGGGTACTACCAACAACTGTAAAAAGTAAAACTTAAAATACCTTGAAAACAAAAATTTTCTTTCTGTGTTATATTATGTGTAATGTGGCGACAGGTATCATTGCCAACAATTTTGCTGAACTCCCATCATTGCTTTGAACAGGGAAAGAGACCTATGGTGACTAATATGACATTTTAGTTAAATGTAGCTCTTGTCTCATATGCAGAGAATCCACACCTGACAGTAAAATTTCTGAATGAGGAAACATTTTAAGCCCTTGAAAGATTTTGTCTGAGCTATTACTACCAGTCCGCAGTTTTGTGGCTGGACTCTGGACAGGTGGTCAAAGAAAGGGACAGTCCAATTTGAAGTTCTATTTAGATTAAGATCCTGGTCGATGCCTATTTTTATGTTCAGCTTTTAAGAAAAGTTGACTGTTTTGAAATTTTCGTTTTCAGTTGAAGAGAAATACCTTTACACAAATCTGCCAGTACAAACTGGATGAACTTGTTGGACTCATTTCCTGGATGGGCTTGTTGGACACATTTCCTGTAACATGTCTATAGAATGGAATACAGGGCACTTGTGCTGTTAGCACAGTGCATTCAAATGCAAGCAGTGGGTCAATGGATGGACTGGTTTATTTTTTAGATGCAAATTGCGCTGCAAGTCTTGCTTGGAATGACCTGAACTTTTCCAAAAATTAAATTGTGCATATTTGGGGACACAAAAACAGCAGAGCAGCTTTTTCGAAACATTGCGGTCCACATGTGTGACACATAAGCCTTCAGCCAGGTGCATGTTGGGTAGTTGAATGTTGCATACCATAAACAGAGCTCATAAACAGCAGTAATTGTGGTGAGTAAGGGCTGAACTAATCCTTTCACCCTATTTCCTTGAACATTGGTCCAATCACTCCACTGTGAATGATGGGACTGTACCAATGCATGGTGTGAAAGGGGTTATGACACACCTGCTTCAGTTAATGAATGAACACATGTCATTGGCTCTTCTACAACCAATCAGGAACAAGTGTTTCATCTGAAGCAGGTGTTTTCAGAGCATGGAGATTATGAAGGTGCTTGACATGTTGGGTGGTTGATTGGGGTTGGGGGAGGTGTTGAGGGGGCAGGGTGTTGAGGTTTGTGTTATATTGATGAGTGGCATAGAGGGCAGTTGTTCAGTGCACTGATTTCATTCTCATAGGCACGGTGTTTACATGTACTGCACATCCAGAACTGGTAGTCCATCAACGGCCTTCCAGTGACGATGCAGGTCGGAAACTTGGTATCGCAGCTGGGACACACAGCACACCTGTCAAGGAAATTGAAAACTTAACTTGGTTGGGGAAGCAAATGAAATTAAAGGCAGCGCTTGTGACATTGGCAACAACATTGGAAAATGATTTTGACTCGATGAAAAATAATTATCAAATCTAGCCTGTTTGAAATGTCAATCTTTCATGGTATTAGAAAAAATATACCCGAGGGACAGATATTCATACCCTTAAAATTTATTTCATTGCAGTCAACAGATTGTGTAAAGTTATGAACTTGTGCAGAAAATAACGTATTCACCATCCAAAAGAAAATTAATGTTTTTTTCTGTGCAGAAGCTGGTTAAAAGAATGGTAATCATTTTAATTTCAAATATAAGTGAAGTTGAAGTAATTTGCCCCTTGTACATATAACTTGTGGGGTGATCCCTTTTTAATTTTTTTCCTATGAAAAAGGACAGTTTGATGTTTGTTACGAACAAAATCCCAAAGTTTCACTTGTATGGTGGAGTATACTGTGATGAAGAAATCTGCTCCAGTAGAACTTCTCATACGGTCAGTTTTGTCTGTGTGATGTAAGTATAAATCTGTAAAAGTGAATAAATCAAGACAAGTTAACCAAGTATAACTAGGTTCCAACTTACCAGTCAGGTATCATAGTTTCACAGCTGGTACACTCTGCCTTGTTGGCTCTTGTGTCCTTGGGACTGTGTTTAGTGAAGATATCCAATGCTAGCTCCTCATACTGCTGTCTGTGTTCCGTAGTGATGGTTTCTAGCGACTCTAACTTGATAAATGCCTTGGAGCAGGTACCAAAGGCCCTGTTAGCACAGGCCGCAAGCCCAAGCAGTGAGTAGATGTCCACCGGATCGATGATGTCTTCGTATTCTCTCAGGTGTAAAGCTGTCTTCATGCTGGCATCAACATATCCTGTTGAAAGGTCAACCAACATCAAGGTCAGGGGAAACTGCGGGGCTAACTTCGCTGAGGTTTATGACAAACCGTCAACAGAAGATTTGAGTATATGTCTACAATGCTGTGTTGGTTAGATGCGTGTTTGTTTGGTTTACAAGATTAATCATGATGTTCCACAGACAGCTGTTCATTTTTAGCTAGTCATCTGACAAACTGATGACAGGCTGTCCACAAATCTTACCCACACATTATTCCATAGACAGTTTCCGTATCCATACAGGGGAATATACATATACCTTCCTTGATTGCCATGCATTAACCTTCCCTGTCAACCTGTCCGTGATGATGGGTTAAACCCGGAATTCAAATGGACCATGGTACAAACAAAACCATGTGCACGAACATGCATAGAAATATGTGTATTTCTATATACATTTGTACACGTGGGTTTGTTTGTACATGTACCACCATCACATGATCTATTTGGTGTACTGAGTCTGTAGAACACCATGCATCCTTTTTTTTCCCACAGTACAACCATTGATGGCATGTTCATTGAACTTATCTAAACTTAAAACCCAGACTGACAAAGTGCATGTACTGTACATGTGTCAGTACAGTAATTTTTACTGCATTGTACTGCATTGTATGATTATGATGTGAAAACTCCTTGGGATATTGACGGCATATCCACTGAACTCTGCAACAGTATCCACGTCTCCAACCCAATCCAAGCTGACAATGTACAATGTATCAGTGCAGGATTTTCATCTTACCTAAGTAGAGCTGTCGCTGTGCCAACAGAAAGAAATGGAAAGCTTCAGCACCTCTCCATGCATTGTCAATCAGTTTACTGTCGGATGTAGCCACAGCGTCCTCTTCTAGCAACCCTGCAAGCGCTGAACTTGCCTGAAATTATCAAAAAGTCATTAGAAACGAGTTACTTCAATTAAACATTCAAAAGAGAGGCTTTTATAATTTTGTTGTTTCCTGTTTTTCTACGTCAGTGATATGTCTAAATAATATCAATTCCCTCATAAATTTGAATAACAATGATTCATATCTCTCAATCATCCTTGCCTCTAAATATTATGATACTTCTGATTTTTGATTCTATAAATATGTCAGTGATAAAACTACCACAAAACACACGATATCAAGGGAATTCACCATTATCAACATACTTGAAGAAGTGTAATACTTTTAAGGCCAATCTGAAAGGTGTTTCTGTTACACTGTTATGTTGGATCTCTGACCTATGCTATGATGAGCTTGTACTCACCTCTCTCTTGCCCTTGGCTTTCAACTTGGAACTAACTTTAATCTGTTCATGGTACTGTTCTATCAGCAAGGCAGCAAGCACGTACATTTTCTTTGTTCGCAGAGGTTTGGCCTTCTTTTCGGCGTACTCCTCTCCAATCTGAAAAGATGTTGACATACTCTCTCAGTGTTGCAGCCAGCAATTTTAAACCAGGGGACACTGTCTCCCACTACCGTTTATTTTTGGGGACATTTTGCACATTTTGGGGACAAAACATCAGTTGTCAATCAACTTTTGTATTATTTTGTAACAAATTAGTTTCACATGACAGAACGAAGCTGCTCAATGGCCGATATGTAAGTTGCAACAGTAGGTCACATTATTTGGTATATATTACAGCTTTGTCACTTCAAGTGAATAGTGTGACCTCCCCCTACAGATTATTACCGATAGTGTATCTTATTATCCAGCATAGTGACCAAAGATGTATTCTATGTCAACAAATTTACCGGCATTGCCAAACTATAAAATAGTAGCAATAATGTTGCCCTCCTGGCCAATAATGGGCTCAAGCAAACTTTGCACTCCATAATGTACTCGGCTTCTCATCATACATTATGCCGTGCAAAATTTGGTACATTATGCTTAAATATTCTATTCTTGATAATTGTTAAAGATGATTTAAGCACAAAGACATCAACAGCATGACTGGTCTCCAAGGTTTTAAAATTTCACTGAAATATTCGCTCACTTTGAACATGAGTTTAGCGGCATTCAGATAATGATTTGCCTTTCTGTACAACTCAATAGCCTGTAATTTCTTGTCCTTCTCCAGCAGGTGTGAAGCGTACTTGGCCAGTAGTGAATCAATCTCCTTGACGTTGTGTGCTTTGGCCAGATCTACCGCCTGATTCCATTGGTTGAGATGCACACAGCAATCAATGGCTGCTTTGACTTTGTTGCTCTGCAAGGAAGATGTAAATTTCAAATCCTGATATCAGCCACATCTTAATTTTAAATCACAGTATTAACCAGATGTAAATTTCACATCATGTTATTGGCAAAATGGAAATTTCACATTATGATATTAACAAGATGTAAATTTCACATAATGATATTGGCAAATGGAAATTTCACATCATGTTATTGGCAAAATGTAAATTTCACATTATGATATTGACTAGATGTAAATTTCACATCATGATATTGGCAAATGGAAATTTCACATCATGTTATTGGCAAAATGGAAATTTCACATTAGATATTGACCAGATGTAAATTTCACATCATGATATTGGCAAATGGAAATTTCACATCATGATATTGGCAAATGGAAATTTCACATCATGATATTGGCAAATGGAAATTTCACATCATGATATTGGTAACATATTAATTTTAAATCAAAATATTGACCAAGTGTAAATTTCACATCATGATATTGGCAAAGGGAAATTTCACATCATGATATTGGCAAGTGGAAATTTCACATCATGATATTGGTAACATATCAATTTTAAATCACAATATTGACCACATGTAAATTTCACATCATGTTATCGGCAAGTGGAAATTTCACATTATGATATTGACCAGGTGTAAATTTCACATCACGATATTGGCAAATGGACATTTCACATCATGATATTGGCAAAATGGAAATTTCAAATCATGATATTCACAGTGTCCAGGGGTGCTGCAACTGTTAGGTAGAGATAATCCATGCAACATGAATTATCTTCTATAAATGTTTTTACCTTGAGATAGGCTTCCACAGCTTGCTCACACATGCCTACTGTCACAAACATACCAGCTACTTCCTGAGAAGAGAAAAGTTACAAAGGTGAGGTGTCTTTTCTTGTTAGATGTCAGAAAATACCAAAAAATATTCAAATGAACAGTAACATAATTTCATTAAATCTAAATGATATTCCATAAATGGTTAGGGTCCTCTGCTTTATGATTCTGAAGTTTCACAAACTTCATGAAAATATAGAATGAACAATAACAATCATAGTTTGTTTCATGACTGATAAAGATTATGCTAATATACACGGATGCATGAATAAGGTTACAATTTTGCAAATTGGAATCAGTGCATTAGCACTGAAGAAAGGAAATAAAATCTTCAATGGTCTTGGGACTATGAAGTTGTAGGAAAAGATAGTATACACAGACACATACTAGTAATAACAGTCTGAGTCATAGCCTGAAAAAGATACGGTAGCTTTAGATTGTAATGAATAGTTATAGCTTGTTATAGGTAGTAATATATAATTACAGATAGTAATAGATAGTTATGGCTAGTAAAAGATAGTTACAGTAATAGCTAGTTAAAGCTAGTAATAGTTATAGATTTTATTACGTTGGAATACATTACTGTTGTGATATAAGATGGTTATAACTCTACTATCACAGTTATTATGGATTGTTTATGTTTCTGTATGAGCACACCTGCAGTCAGAGACTGCCTGTGATTAACAAGATTGTAAGCCAAGGACTTACGGGCAGTAGTCTGTGATTTTCTGGCAGGGACTCTACCATCTTCTGCAAACCAGCAAAATCTTCCAACATGTAGTAACACTCGGCCAGCCTTTCTTGATTTCTTCCTTGCACGTAGTAAGTGACGGCTTGTTGCCATTTCTGCCTGTCGGCGTAGTAGTCTCCAATAGCGTTCCATGCCTGTTCCAACTGTTGGTCGTCTCCTCCGCCACTTCCGGTCTTCAGCAGCTGCACAACACGGAACCAATCACCAAGTTTAACCCTCAGGTTGACAGCAAGGTCTCTGTTAATGAACACCAAATATTTTGAAATATAGGAATATGAAAGCAGTCTGGCTGGTATTATTTACTTGTCACAGTGATTCTTACTCACTGAATTTAAAATTTAACGTAGAAAGTGTTAAAAAAGGTAGCATCTTTTTTCTGAACTTTGATGCTCAAACCTTTCAATTTCTTTTCATATGAGATTTTTTTTTTTGAATTATTAGAATGATCAAATGGTCCTAACTTATAATGCAATAGCTAAATTTACATCTATGGTGCTACAATTCAGTGAGCTGCACAACAAGTCATATTACACAAGAAAATTCACATCGAAGGATGAACATTTCTCAAATCATCATATCTTAAAGGTATACAGTCACCTGTAATCTAAATATGTCCATATATGGCCAAAGGGGCATTCCTTGGTATACAAAATGCCACTGTGAGGGCGCTGTTTTTAAAAAGCGGCCACCTGCTTAAAATTTGTGATTGGTTTGATTTTCTCTTTCCATGGTAACTGTGGCAAAATTGGAACAGGTGACAGTATACCTTTAAAACTACATTTGTACATCTCACCTTCTGTCCATGTCTAGGTACATTCTCTCTGCCTCTTCAAATCTCTTGAAGTAGGCGGCGATCTCTGCCTGTTTCATCATCTCACTCTGTAGATTCCCGAGTTTCTTCACAAACTCGATGCCTTGGTAGTCTCTACACCTGACAAAGGCCTGGTCAGCCGTCTTCAAGTCCAAGTTCTCAAGGGCTGCCTCTGCTAACAATCGCCTGGTAACATGGCAGGTGAGGGTATAGGATAGGAGAGGAGGTAGAGAACAGGAAGGAATTATCAGGGTGATGTGTGTATTATCATTACTCAGTCTACATCTTTCCAAGGGATAAATCCTACCGACATCAATTAGTGCACACATTTTGTAGAAATCTGAGACAAAAGTCTAGAATTTGCTATTGTCTATACATTCATCGTCTGACGAGTTAAATCATCATGGTTTTACTTTTTTCTGTTTGATGACAGTATTTTATACCACATTTCAACGTAAAATGTTTTCTGTCAGTCAATAGATGATTAGAAATATCCTTTCTTACCATCTGCATCACTCCTGGGAAATTTGATGAAATATTTAAAATTTGCATGTAGTTTTTTGAACCTTTTGAGTGCCCAAGTCAATTTTTGTCCCCTTTATAAAATATAACCCAGTCAATTTTTTTTCCAGATTTTTTTCCATAATTTTTATCAAAAACTGTAACCTATAAAATGCTGTACATTTGGTCCAAATTTAAAAAAATTACAGAAAAATTTATAAAAAATTGGTAAAATGTTGCACTAAAATTGGTGGGAAAAATTACAGCACTCAAAGGGTTAATAT
This sequence comes from Ptychodera flava, assembly GCF_041260155.1. Taxonomy (NCBI): domain Eukaryota; kingdom Metazoa; phylum Hemichordata; class Enteropneusta; family Ptychoderidae; genus Ptychodera; species Ptychodera flava. The sequence goes on along the minus strand of NC_091944.1, from coordinate 16,108,080 downwards.
ATGTGTGTCTATAGGCGTGTGTGTGTATGTGCTTGTGCTAGCATCAAGGGATGCAATGCATATCAGATAACAAAGGAGATGTCTGATATCTTACCAGAGTCTTGGATGTGGATTATCTTCAATAAACTGTGAAGCGTCTTCAATGCCAACCTTCTCAAGGAGATCTCTGCTGTCTCTGAGAGACTGAACATTGAAAAAAAAAGTTTTGGCAATACTGATGAGTTTTGGCAATATTGACGAATACTGGCTCCATTGGCAATACTAGCAATACTGGCTCCATTCTATGCTGTAGTACATTTAACATGGGTTTTCTGTTTGAACCTATATTTGCCATTAGCCTGTTCACCCCTACTTCACTGTGAACAGGTCCACAATTCACCATTGACAACAATAGGTTTGGGGTAAACCATGGGATGTAAGGGTTGTTCGTACCCTCAGACAGGCAATGACTCCTGCCACAAGAACGATGCAACCAAGTGTTCTTCAGGTTTGAAATTACTATGAGTCAACTTAACTATGGCAGACAGATTGCAAGATGACAGAGTCAGACTGTGCAGTTGCCGTAACAGGCTGCATTGGTGAGAGAAAGAAGGCCCTCTACCAGTCAACATGGCAAATGTTTTCTACATTACCTTAATCTCCATATCTAACAAGTTCTCCTTGTTTGGGTGTTCTGGATCTTTCATAATCTCATCCAACAAGACTGACTTGATCTGCAGATCTTCAAAGTTGCAGATGTACCCGGAACTTAGGATTGGCTCCTGTGTAAACAGATGTAAACAGATTGGAAAATAAGTAAATTCTGCTGGAACAGAAGCCTGAGAATCTTGGAAAATTTTCCTCCAATTTCTGAGTACAGCCCATTATGAAAATGAGCATTTAAGGTAGTTTGCACCTCGAAAGTGAAAGACTTAAACTTTTGCTCAAACTTTCCATGAGGAATCATTCAACCAGTGTCTTTCAAACTCAGGAATAAAAATCGGGGGTCACCGTGCAAATTTTGGTACTAGAGAAACAAATAACCCAAGATTTACTGATATTTGAAATTCAAAATGGCCGCCGTCCCTGTGTTAACTCTATGGAGAAAAAGATGAACTTTCAAATTTCGAAAAAACTAAGCCAGTGAAAATTTTTCTTACACCAAGAGCTTTAAAATGAACCCCAACATGTGGTATATCAGAAGAGAATTGTAAAAGTTTGAGAGTCCGAATACCTATCCCCGAGGTGCATTCTACCTCAACTGCAAAGCAGCTTGTTTGCAACACTGAAGGTATGTCTGTTGTTGTGACATAGTTTCATTCCCAGCCAACTCAGATAAGAAAGGCACCTACTGTTGTAATGCTTACTTTCACTGATTCCTGAGACATTTTACAAAGCTGAATTCAATGGCACAAATTATTTGAATGATACACATGCTTTATAAAGCCAAAAATAAGAAAAAACTCGATGTTTCTAGTCTTCTGAATAACTCCAGCTTAAAGATGCCAACCTCAAACCTCTCCATCTATATATGTGACTGTTTTAACACTTACCTAAAGGTATGCCTAAAGGTGTCTTACCTCTGGATCTAAGTTTCTGAAGATGTACATTCTTGTCTTCTCCATCATGGCAAACAGCTCAGAGTTATCTTCCGCCCATTTCATGTCCCAGACGTCCTTGCGTTCAAAGTTCAGCTGTTGACCCTGGCTCTCTTGGCCGTCCTGGTTGGTGACCCTGGCCTCAAGGTCAAAGAAGGACAGGATGCCTGAGATGTCAATGATGGCCAGTCTCCTATTGATAGGAAAGACACACACCAATTATAAAACCATAAACCATCAAATGAAAGTCAAAGTTCTCCCCAGGGGAGTCTGACAGTTGGGCCGCCCCTCTATTTTTCAAGCAATCTATAAAACTATTCATATGGTAATAACTGCTCAAAAGAATACATTTCCACAACAAAAGAATATGCAAATTATGAATTGTTATGTAACTTTGTGACTCCTGTTTTTCAATCCATTGAGAACACTGAAAGAATATATTTAATGCATGGAAAGACATTACACTAGTAATTTGACATAAATTGAAATGAAATTGACTATGTTCATGATCAAGTTTGCACCAGAGGCTTTTTCAAAACACTGATATTCAGACACACTTTTGTGTTTTTTCCAACAGTTTCTTTTCTGAAAATCAAACCCTATTAACATATTGCTTATACTAAAATGGTCTGATGTTTGAGTTGAAATCTAAGAAATTTACAGTTATACTTTCAACGTCAACAGAAACAGCTCGATCATCACAGATGTATCTGCATGTACTTACGTAGAATTGCAGTTCAGTGATAAAGCATGGGGTCGACAGTTGAGGGCGTACTTGTTGACCAATGCCAGGTGAGGTAACGAATACCGATGCAACGTACCAGTCTCTCGGCCAATGATCAGCATCTTGTCAGAGGCACACATACAACAGATTGGATCTCGAGTGGGCTGAAAACAAATTTTAAAGCAACTTTATAAGTAAACTGTGTCTATACCTACACACAGCAGTCTATACATTAATATAAAAAAAACATACCAACAGAGCTAATGTCTTTCTTTTGTTGGTTTTGGTCATTAACCCTCAGAAAGCCGAAGTCAATTTTTGTCACCTTTATGAAATATAATGCAGACAATTTTTTTCAGTTCCTGACAATTTCTTTTTAAGATTTCCCCAAAGTTTTGATCAAAAGCTTAAGTCAATGAAAATGATGTCCATTTGGTCCAAAATTCCTAATAAAATTACAGAAAAATTTGGAATAACTAGAAAACTTTTGCACAAAAATTTTGGTGGGAAAAATTACAGCACTCAGAGGGTTAAAATCCAGGTTATCCAAAAATTTTGTTATGAATGGAACTATATTTCAGAAACCATAATTATTATTGGGAGCTTTCAAGACTCTTGTATGTCTACATCATTATCTACACTCCAATCTACTCAGTAAATAATCTTTTGATTTCTTATATACTCCATTACATTAAACGTACAATCTTCATACACTTTACAACAGAACCGTATTTAAAGGAAGTGTGAAACAGCTGTTACACACACACTGAGAAATTGTCATACCCAAACAGTTCAAATTTCTTTCAAGGCTATTACCAGCCTTAAAGGGAAAGGTCATGACGATAAAAATTGTTTCGTAAAAAACTTACATTGAAAGCCTTGGAGAAATCAGTAAGACCTTCCCCAGCTCCGGACGGTGTATCATCAATGTGATAGACCCTCTCTCTGTTGTCTTTCTTCTTTGGCATTGCCTGATTCACTTCCATGGCTGTCAGCTTCTTGGGGGTTTTGAACTGCCAGGAGTAGAAGGCCTCTTTGGAAGCAGCAATCACATGGGTCCTTGTCATGGCAACGTACATCGGGTCTAGGAGAGGAAAGAAAGGAGATTGCTCATTGGTTGCAAGAACTGACTGACCTTGTGACCTCTGTGTAATTTGCATGCCTTTGGGTATAAAAAGTACTTGACACAAACTTTGACTGTAGCAATTTTCATGGTTTTAGGATAGGTTGATTTTAAGTAGATGCGGACTCTCCTCGGTTGCTGTGCTTGGTGATTCTAGCTTTCAAACCCAGCACCAGTGCCAAGCACTGCATTGTCAGAAATAAGTAACAATACATTTCTGTGAAGTCATAGTTGATATCATTTTCTATGACAAAACTACTTGGAGTGAAACATCACTCGAGCAATCACCTGACAGTGATTACAGACAGGACAAAAACAGTACAGTTCATGTCCCACTGTGTCTATGGTGTTTCACACAAGTGAGCGGACACATACATATTACCATGTAGACAGTAGATACATGTATCTTGCTTCTAATGTCTATGATATTTCAGAGTAGTGTAGCAAAACCAGAAGAGAATCTAAACTTTGACATCAATAGATTGGTAGTTTGCAAAAGATATGATATAACATATTTGCTGACGGTTCGCTCTGTTTGATAAAATAACACTTTTGTTCATTTGGGCTAATTTGATTGGATATGTCAGATATTAGACCTTTGAACTCACCAAGATCTATGTACTTGGAATCCAACGGAGTTCCAATAGAATTGCACAACACCAAAACGTACTGAAATGGATAGATACAAGAATTAACAAAGAGTCGTTAAGAATTTGAATAACATGATAGGACAATTTTAGAGAAACTTGCACAAAGTTTTCCACGAAGGATATCAAACGAAAAGTTGGATTCATATGAAAAGCTGAATTTTTTCAGCAAAATGGAGATGCACACAGGAGATGATGCATGCCATCAAGCTCTTAACCAGTTTAGTGCATTGTTTGAAATGAAAGGATGTTGAGACAGATTTTAGTATTGATGCCAATAATGGAAATTGTGTAACATGAAAATCACAGGTAGGAAATTGTGTAACATGAAAATCACAGGTAAAGAAAATCTGTACTTCTCTCAATAGACATCTGTAATGAAGATATCGTCAGATTGAATTTTGATAAAACTTGTTTTCTACTATTTAATCCTACTCTGACGTTAAAATTCAGTACATATAGCAGGAAATGTGAGTGACAGAGTGATAGCACACAGAGTTGTGTATTCTGCTTATCTGGTGAAAGGAATAGTGTTAGTCCAGCAATTATTGCATTCCAAAATCCCAGCATTACTCACTTATTGATAGTACTGCAACCAAGTTGAAGCAATCACAAAATGCTCTACTTGGAAACGTTTATTCCAAAAATGAAAGTTCTAACACCACAGGCTACAACAACTTACACTATTCACTGGGGTCTCAAATTGTTATTTAAAGGGCCAAAGTCGACCATTTTTCATGAATTTTGTTTGATACGAGATACTACTTATATTGTTTGACATGTTGAAAGATACTGAATGAACAGGTGACCATGCATATATTTGACCCCGGTTTTAGACAAATTAAATGAAATCATCGCAAAAAATGAATTAGTGGTCATGACCACTAATTCATTTTCGCAATGGTTTCATGTATCGTGTCTAAAACCGGGGTCAAATATATGCATGGTCACCCGTTCATTCAGTATCTTTCAACATGTCAAACAATATAAGTAGTATCTTGCACCAAACAAATTTCCTAAAAAATTGGCCGACTTTGTCCCTTTAAGGTAGAATGTGCCTCAGAGACAGATAGTTGGACACTGAAACTTTTACAAATGCCGGTCTTGTCTACCACTTGTTGGGGCTCATTTTCAGGTTCCTTGAGCAGGAAAAATTTTGACCATCATCTTTTTTTGAATGTTGAAAATTTTATTTTCCCAATAGAGTTAACACAGGGAATGCGGCCATTTTGAATTTCAAAAGTAGGTAAACATTTAGTAATCTGCTTCTCTAGAACCAAATTTTGCATGGTGACCCCAATTTCTATTCTTGATTTTAAAAGGGAATGATTTGAAGTTACCTTTACAGATAGTTTTAGTAAAGCTTTGAGTCTTTAAATTTTGAGGCACAAACTACCTTAAGGTGGAGACGGTTACAGTTAGTATGGCAAAAACGTCTGAGACTTTCACACATAGTCAAAACTCTGTGTGCAAAACAAGTGTACAAGTAAGTGATACTGGGGTTTACTGGTAAGAGAACAAGTTAGTATGGTAAGTATATGAGGAATGAGTGGCAATATTGCGAAATGGTAATGGTGAGAAACATAGTGGGTAGGTATATGAGGACACTGAATACACACATCGGGCTAAGGTATGTACCGGGTCTTGGCTGTCACACCTTGACTACTTCTACGGTGACACGTTCATTGAAAGTGCTTTTATAAAGTTAGATTGGAGCAAACTGTGCAACATTCTAAAATGTGAGATTGCATGAAAAATTTGGTGGTAAAACCACTTTTAGATATTTGTCAATACGTATAGATTATTTCCATGCCTAGTATATCAAACAAGCCATTGGCTGTGAGTAGAAACTTTTAGGTTTTAAACTTTATTATCATAAAATGCCAGAACCACACTCTCCACTTCAGAATGACAGTTTTGATGCAACTCCTGTTCAATGGTGCATGAGATGTGTCAGTTGAAAACGGTTATAACTGATATTTTTGCAAAAACTGATCTTCATAAGAACATAACCTGTTATCTTAGCCAAAATTCAAAATTACCCATTTGAGTAGTAAGAATGAACTAAGACTATCATCGTCATGTTCTTTTCCATTATATAATGAATATTTCTTTTTCAAAAACTCCGTAGCAGTTCATTCTCAGAAGACAAAGCTAGACCTGTCTTAGATTTCTTTCTTTGCACTTCACGGTAAGATACTGAATGTATATTGTACTATAATTCATCGGAGAGACAGAAACGCCTTTGGAGAGGAATATCTGTGAAATGGACAAATTTGCAATTATGGCCTTAATTGACCGGTGTGACAACTGGGGAAAACACTGGCCTATCCACCACAGCCTGTGCACAGAAATTTTGGAAAAAAGTGGCTCACACCAATACAGTATGTTATTTGGTTTGGAACTTTCGTCTATTGGCCATTTGACAAAAGTCTGTTTAGTCATGGAAACTTATCTTAATACAGACAGCAATATACTGAATTGAAAATGGTTAAACCTTGATAAAAGGCATGAAAATATGTGAAATTTGAGGAACGTCCCTAAAAATAGCTAACAGATATATTGAAGCATGACAAAAGCATTGATAAACAATTACAATACATATCATGGTCATCTGTTAATGTCAGAAATGAGGAGACATCGTGAGAGAATGTCTGTAACACAGGAGTTAGTTAGTGCTGAATGGAAATCATAGAAAATTATAGCTATGGCAGCAAATGAATGGCATCATCAGTAAACAACTTGAAATAAATGAATAAATGTTGAAAATAAAGATAGCGGACTTATCCAACAAAATGAGGCAAAAGCTGATGTGATACCTGGGGTGGACCGTCTGGATCCTGAAAAACAAAACGGGAATGATACATGGAAAAGGGAACAGAAAATGAAATGGTGGGAACAATTCCATGCATGAAATGACTCTCTTTCCGTTCTCCGTAGCAGATCATTCTCAGAAGACAAACCTAGACCTGTCGTAGATTTCTTTCTTTGCACTATACTGTAAGATACTGAATGTATATTGTACTATAATTCATCGGAGAGACAGAAACGCCTTTGTAAACATTTTTAAAACTTTGTTCTTTGGATTTCGTGATCAAAGATTGATGGAAAACAGTTTTAAGATCTTGCAAAGCTGTGAATTTTCAAAGCTTGGTCCAAAGTTTTGTTCATCACAATGTTTGGGAATTGATCAATTTCACAGATATCTTCGGTAATTTTCTATAGAATCCATTATAATTGTATAATGGTAGTTTTTAGGCATTCATTGATTATAATTGTAAAATAAATGATAGTTCTAACATTCAAAGTAAATCACATTTCTTTAATAATCTCTCTGCATTCTGTCTTTCATTTCAAACATTATATTTTCAAATTTTGATTAAAACGTAACCTATCGTCTGTAGGAAAATATGAATGACTTGAAACAGAGGGGTAAAAATTTTTTTCCTATTAAAATATTTGCAGACTTTACAACCAGTGATGCCAGTTTGACGGGATATGCTCGAATCACAAATTTTTAGGAAATACTGTTATCTTGCATGTCAAGACCGTAACCTTGGATTTCAAGTGTGAAATGAAAGACATTGTGAAGGGTAAGTACTGTACACATGCCAACAATACCCCTTGACCCCAGACCACAATGGGCTAGCATAACACAACAACATAACTCTGATACACAGGACAAGATAACGAAATATGAAAGCATTGCAAATTTTCAAACAAACGCACAACATTATCTACAATTGCACGGCCTGTGATTTATTCATTTTGACACACAAATTTGGAGAGATGACATTTTAAAATTTAAAATCAGTCTTTAGAGCCGAGTATGAGAGAGCTTTTCTGGTTTTCACTAAACACATTCTATGATGAGATTGAAGTATTTGTCACTACTGTCATTGTCAAGATATTTTTTTAACATATACTGGTATTGTATGGTGAAAAACCTATAAAATTTATGGTAGAAAAGGATTTATCAACAAGCTTTTTCCCTTGTTGTACAAACAACAAATTAAAAGAGATAAATTCAGGCAATATAACCTCATAAAATGCTACTCCCGCTTTGGAGCTCTGGCAATTGAATAAGGTGCAAAGTACATACATGTACATACAAATAAATATCAACTTATTGAAGTATGAATTTGACGATGAAATGATAAAAAAGATAACACATTTTTTATCAGCTTTTTACCAACCTGTCCAGTGGTATCATCTGCCCTGGTTGCCAAGACACAGTGATCGCCATACGCTGTCACCGAAATCAAATTCTTCACGTATTTGACGTATCTCTAGAGGTGATGAGATAGGAAACAAAATAAATTAGCAAACCAGACTTCAGCAAGCAGCCATTTCCTATGATTTCCTGGCAAAGGTGCACACAATGTCATGACAATTTTAAAATTTGTTTTTGAATATCTTATTGCTTCCAGATAATACCTGTATTATGGTTTTTATGACAAAGGTGGGAGTGTGCGGCCACTGACATCAAACAGGATAGCTTCACAATGACAAAGTAATCTTCAACAGCAAGACCTCACATTTTGAACATGACACAAACAGTTGAACTTCACAGACACCGTCAATGTGAACGAGATACATGTATGTTGACACATGTCCCTTGCATTGCCATAATGAGGTTTGGCTGAAAAACAGCATTTACTGGCAAATCCCATTGATTAGAGCAGTTAAAGGTATACAGTCACCTGTAATCTAAATATGCCCATATATGGTCAAAAGGGCGTTCCTTGGTATTCAAAATGCCCGTATGAGGGCGCTGTTTTTAAAAAGCGGCCACCCCCTTAAAATCTGTGATTGGTTAGATTTTCTGTCTTTCCATGGTAACTGGCAAAATTGGAACAGGTGACAGTATACCTTTAACCCTTTGAGCGCTGTAATTTTTCCCACCAAAATTTTAGTTCAACATTTTTACCAATTTTTATGAATTTTCCTGTAATTTTTTAAATAATTTTGGACCAAATGGACATCGCATTTCATTGGCTACATTTTTTTCTCAAAATTTTGGCAAAAATCCGGGAAAAATTGGCTGGGGTTTATTTTATAAAGGGAACACAAATAGACTTTGGCACTCAACGGGTTAAATTTGCAACAAAGAAGTTTGGATCATAAGGAAATAGTACGAGGACATTGGATAAGGGTGATAAGACTGCATCATTTTTAACCCTTTGACTATTTGATGTTGGTTGAACACAACTTGGTATTTATTGGTGGTTGGGCCATTACATTTGGAAATAGGGGTACAGGGGTTACATGGAATGAAGTATCGCTTTTTGATATTACAGGTGCATATGAACTTGCATTCAGTGACATGAATATTTCATTCAAAATAGATTTCCTGCCATTCTTTTCTCCTCAGACAGCGGCAAGTCCAGTACCTGTTTGTGACGTTTCAAGGCCCATTTTGATGGCTACATTAAAACAAAAATACAAATGTGGAAAACAAAACAAAATCTGCATGTGAAATGAAAATGTATAAACATAACTGAAAACTTGCAAATAACTTGAGACTGATGCAAAACATAATTTCACTGACAGAAACCACAAATAATCGATTTTGCACATCAAATGATAATGACATGTTGATGGACAAAAATAAACATTTGTATCAAAAACATGCACAAATATCCTTTCATCAATTAATCTGGGGCACAAATACTAACACACACTCACAACCATTGCTGAATATAGGCATTAATCTATATTCATCTATATTAATATAGGCATTAATATGTTTGAAAAAGGTATGCTTGCCTTGTCTATGTATGGAACATCAGTAGCACCACACAGTACTTGACTTTGCAATTTTTTCAGTGACTCCCACATGTGTAAAAATTTCTATTTATTCAGGTGGCTAAACTCCTACAGCTAACAGCTCACAAAATAGAAAACGAAACATAGGGCCAAAGTCCCCTGAAGCTACTATAGACATGGATACAAAATTAAGTATTTCCTGACTGTATGAAATTATCTCACTAAGGTCATCCTAGGGACCTGTAAACCAAATATTAAAGCCGTCTGACCAGCGGTTTTGAAAAAACAAGCGACCCAACAGTTGACAGAGCTCTGCTGTGCTATGTAGAGAATAACCTTTTGTGACACATGTATTGATGAAGAAGGTGGATATCTTTGATAGCTCATTTCAGGATGGCCTGACCAAAAATGAAAAAAAAATTCCTTAAAAATACCGTCAATGACGCTGTACCTTCTCTACTGTGTGGCCAGGTCAGGTAATTGGTTGTTGGCATGGAGTTGTTGGTAAATAGTTGATGATGTAGGGGCATGAGGTGGGATATGGACCCAAAGAACCCAAAAGAATAAATACATCAATCAAAAAAAATTCTAAGCTACAGTATAAACTGCCTAAAGATAGTTCAATGTGGAAAAAAAGTTAAATAATTCAGAAATAAGAATTAACAGTCCAAAATAGTAATGACGCACTTCCCTACTGACCTGAGCGCATGTGAAATACACAACCTGGCATCTGTAAATTCAATGTATACCAAGCGATCATTTTAAGTCACTGTTAACTGTTTTTAATGGATTTTCCAAAGAGTCCTGTGGAAATGATGAAAAATGCTTATCTTGTCTTGTGTTTGTAAAACGTCATGGCTGATAATTCAGGGATTACCCTGGCTGAAGAACGGCATGAGATAAAATCGCACATGAAAAAAAACAGTGGGAGAATTTCAAAGTCTGTGGGAACCGGACCTAACTTTCCCTGATTTTCTGCATATTGGTTAATTTGCATAACAATACACTCAGTGAGACAGTTTTCTGACGACCTCAGTTTTCAGACATTTGATGACATGCTGTTCGTTATACGCCCTTCGCTCCGTTTTGAAAGCGTTTTACAAGTCATGCTACAGCATATTAAGTCAGGTGACGCTGCCGTCCCGTTTCGGATTTTTTTGGGGGTAAAAGCTATTTCGGGCGCTACAAACTTGGTGAAGTTAGCCACACCGTACAATACGAGGTGTAGAACGCAACACACAGGGACAGCCCGTGTCCGATATCTAGAAGCGCTATACACGTTGAAATATAGTTGAGTCGTCCATGGTTTAAACGTACCTAATTATCACGAAATATTTCCACATAGTTTTCTAAACACATCAAAATTGAAAATCGGGGTTCGAAGTTTCAAAATATCAATATTTAGCCCCTTATCACATTCAAAATACGACGTCCGATTACTGCGATAGTAGTCCGATTACACCCGCTCAACATGGGGCAAAAATTGGGCAACTTTGACCCCCCTAAATGCCACTTCTGTCGGTGTAAACAGTTTGAGGATAAACACAATAAAGTTTCGAAGGGTATGGTAATAAGATTTCGTTGTGCTCGTCATTTATGAAACGGCTTTGGGCGAAATTCACTACCCTGTCCGAAAACTGTCATTCTGAGTGTAGTTGTAATCGGAGGCGGTCGAATCCATACTTTCCAGTGCGGGAGTAACGGAAGTACAGTAGTCCAGAATAGTGCATTTTCGTTTTTTCTTCGCACTACCACTCGTACTGGACACGAATATTCCTTCGAAAGCGCCATTTTGAGCTACGACAACACACTGTACATCAGCAATGAACACTTGCTGTATCGACTCCAATGATTTGTCAATGAACGCAAAACTTCCTGTTGGCAACCAATCACAAACGCTGTTGAAACGGGTAACTCTGCAACAGCTTTTTTCTAGCGTAATTATAGCGCTCTCTACGGCGACAATATGAGTGGTTCTGTACTGAAAACCGGCCAAATGTTACCGATGAATTTAGATTGCGTAAAGGTATCACGTACGCGCCATTTGAATTATCGGCGCGACTTTTTTGCCCAATTGATTTTTGTGAATGCGATTTTTCTGATTTTTGAGCGTAAATATCGCGTTATCGCGCCCCAAAGTGATCCCTGTAATTGTCATAGTATTCAAAAAAAAAATGATTATCCCACTGATAATTGTCATAGTATTCAAAAACAATTGAAGAAATTACTGTTTTTAATAGGCATATTTTCCTTGAAATACATGACCGTGTAAAGAATATATGCTAAAAGTGTTTAAGAGTAAATTTCTTTTCAAAAAATAATTTAATCTGTGACCAAAGGATTTTTATTCTTTCGGAGTTTACAAATTCAAACATTGCAATTTGTTCAATCATCTTGTGCAGTGCAAAATTTATAAAATGACTTAAAAACAAAAAAAATTGGCTGAATTACAGCCTTTGTGATGTAAAATTATGGGTTGACATCACGATAATTGTTAATCTGTTTGAAGTACTAATATACTATAATTTAAAAAAGAAAAGTTCATGCAGAAACATATATTGTCAGCAATGAAGTGTTAATTTTGACTTTACATCAAAATATGCCTTTGCTGGATATCAAATATGTAGGGCGAAATATTAAAATCAGCCATGTTCAGCAAAATCCACACAACAGCATTGATCCTTTTCTAATTTGATTTGATTTGCTTATGTTATCCTTGTATGACAGTCAGATGGAACTTGAACACAACACAGTGAATAAGTATGCTGTAAAATGAAATGGTGTGGCTGCATCCACATGCAGCAATAGGAGTGCCTTTGTCTCTCACCCCTCATTTCCAACCCGTCCCATCCCTGAAAAAATAGTTTGGTCTTATATTTATAATGTTAATAATTTCTGTATTTGTTAAAATGTGCGCATCTCAAAAACTTTTGATCATAAACATTTTCATTGTTTTTTATAGCTGACCAGTCAGTTAACCTGTTTATTTTGAATATTTGCGCATTTTTCCTCAGTATTTGACATTTTCAGAATACCTTCTTATTCAGTTTGTCATTTTCTAAAAGTTTAAATGCTCCTTTGTGTGGTCAAGCTTTCCACAAGCATCAAATGTGGTACTTCATAGGAAGGTCTGCCTCTAGAGGGCGGGCATCATGAGCAGTGTTTGTCAGTTATTTCCTCCACATAAACTTCTGATTGTACTGTAAATATTGAACATGGCCGACGTCTGATTTTCCTGTCTAAAACTTTCACTCATTTTCGTTCATATGACTCTGAAACTCCAGGAAACGATTGGGAAGAAAGAGTTATCTTGAAATATTGAGGTGCTCGCCGATATTTTGCAAAATTAAATGAGAAAAAATGCAAGGAAAATGCTGACAGGCTTATACAATGACCGTTTGCAGACTCAGAGGCATATGATCATCTGCAGATTATGCAACAGGCCCATATCACGTGAGGCCATGAGGGGATATCCACGCAACTCAGTACCAAACACTAGCGCACACAGAGTGAGCAAACACAAAGTGAGTAACCCTAACGTCAGCTCAGTAGTCTGTAATAGATCGTAGTCAACTAAGAACCTTGGAGAAAGGCTTACATGTAACACTGTGGCTATGCCGCTAAGTTCCTTTTGATTTTTGTCACAGTTCAAAATCGTTCTCCTACACCTCAACCTGAACCATGAACACCCCCACCACTTTATGATATGACCCATTACAATGGCATGACGTCAACGGATCTTGACAGACGGAGGATCTTGACAGACGGAAGTATTGACAGACGGAAGTAGTTGACACCAGCATACTGGTTTTCAACTCTAATACCTTCTCTGTCTATAAATAGACACGAGAAGGTAAAAATACAGATTTGCATATTTCATCACAATTTTAACCCTTTGAATCCTGAGCCCCTGGTACTCTATGATGTCATCGGACATTTATGTCCGAGCCGGGTTCAAAGGGTTAACAAATCTAAGTTGGGTTATCCCTAGGGACCTGTATACCAAATAACAGAGCTGTCTAACCAGTGGTTATGAAGAAGAAGATTTTTTACCAAAAACGCCTTTTTTGGTGCTAATTTGCATATTTTCAACAATATCAAAAAATTAATAAAAATAGTGTCTCAAAATCATATATTTTATCTACACAACAAATATCAAATCAGTAAGTACTGCAGTTCTCAAGATATTTGAGTGGACGGACGCCTCACAAACGGACATACATACATACATACATACATACATACATACATACAGACTGATGGTGGACGCAGGACGGATACCCATCCCAATAGCTTCTATAGACTATATTAGTCTATAATAGCTAATAAACGAGAGTTAATTACATTCTAATTAAAGTAAACAAGACTTGCTTATCAAGATTTACGTCATAAAAAAACAGCATATCTGTCAGGTTATAAAGAATCTTCAGCTGGTTATCGTTATCAGTATTTTCATCCTATTAACCAAGCACATTTTAACTTTAAAATTATAACATTGCAAATAAGTTCTGTTGAATAAGTTGAGCCTGTAGGTAATCAGAGAAAGCACACAGAAGAGACACATGTTTGAAACTTAAGAAGTTCAAGGTCATCAAAAGCATTATAAGGAATCATGTAACACTTTCATTGCACTGTTTACACAGATTGCATAATTGCTATAAATAGCACATGAGGAATCTTACAGCCCAGCTTTACCATAAAAACCCTATCACTTTGACCACTCTTTTAATTGACCACTCTATTTTTTTCCTCAAAAAGTAATTTAATTTCATCCTTACCAAGTCAACCAAAAATGGAAATTGGAACTTTCTCTATCTCTATTTATTTGATCACCCTATCATGACAAACTATTATGAGCAATTTCTTTTAGATAACATACAGAGCACAATAAATGACGGTTCAGAATATGTCAAAGTTGGGATTCAGGAAAGTTGCCTTTACATATTTTAATCCTCCAAGATGGTAAGCATTTCACTATGAACTGTCAAAAAAGTTGAACTTTCTAATAATTCTACACTAAAATTATTTTGGCTTTGATGATTTCCTAATTAATTCAATTATTTAAAATCATATTAATTATTTCTTTCTGTCTGGGTGAATTGATAGGGTTTATACAGTACAAGAATTACATACAATGTAAGTCAAATTTTGACCAAAAATGGAAAAAAAAAATTCCTTAAAAATACACATTTGCATATTTCATCACAATTTGAACAAATCTAAGTTGGGTTATCCTTAGGGACCTGTATACCAAACAAGCGACCTAGCGGCCGATATAGCTCCGCTGTGTTTATGTAGGGAATAACTATTTTTTACACATGTTGATGAGGAAGGTGGAAATCTTTGAAAGCTCAATGCAGAGGCCAGAAAAAAGTGGCTAAAATAAGCTGCAAAAATACACAATTGAAGATTTCATCATACTTTGAATATATCACATCGGATCATCCCTAAGAACATGTCAACCAAAGCTATCTGATGAGTAGTTTTTTGAGAATAAAATTTTCTGACCAAAAATGGCAACAATTGCCCCAAAAAATGAAATTGCAGATTTCATCATAATTTCAAGAGATCAAATTTAGTTCATAACTTCATCTATAGAAACCTGTATACCAAATTTCAAAGCTGTTAGACCAGTACTTTTTTGAGAAACACATGTTTTGACCAAAAATGGGAAAAATTGCCCCCAAAAATCACAATTTCAGATTTCATCATTATTTTTTAATAAATATCATTTTGTTCATCTATAGAAACCTGTATACCAAATTTCAAAGCTATCGGATGAGTATTTTTGGAAATACACGTTTTGACCAAAAATGGCAAAAATTGCCCCCAAAATACAAAATTACAGATTTAATCAGAAATTCATTATATATTACTGAACTCATCTATAGAAACCTGTATACCAAATTTCAAAGCTATCAGACCAGTAATTTTTGAGAAACACATTTTTTGACCAAAAATGGCAAAAATTGCCCCAAAATTACAAAATTGCAGATTTCATCATAATTTCAACAAATATCATTAAGGTGATCTGTAAAAACCTGTATACCAGATTGCAAAGCTATCAGATGGGTAGTTTTGGAAATACCTGTTTTTTGACCAAAAATGGCAAAAATTGCCCCAAAAATACAAAATTGCAGATTTCATCACAATTTCAATACATATCATGTGGTTTATCTGTAGGAACCTGTATACCGAATTTCAAAGCTATAAGATAAATAGTTTTGGAAATACACATTTTTTGACCAAAAATGGCAAAAATTGCCCCAAAAATACAAAATTTCAGATTTCATCAGAAATTCAATATATATTACTCAGTTCATCTATAGAAACGTGTATACCAAATTTCAAAACTATTAGACCAGTTCCTTTTGAGAAATACATTTTTTGACCAATAATGGCAAAAATTGCCTTAAAAATGCAAATTTGCATATTTCTGCACAATTTGAACAAATCGGAAATAGATCATCCCTAGGGACATATGTACCAAATATCAAAGCTATCTGACTGGTAGTTTTGAAGAAGAAGATTTTTAAAGATTTTTTTACCAAAAATGACAAAAATTGCCTTAAAAATACAAATATGCAAATTTCACCACGATTTGAACAAATCTGACTGAAGTCACCCTGAGT
Organism: Ptychodera flava; assembly: GCF_041260155.1. Classification (NCBI taxonomy): domain Eukaryota; kingdom Metazoa; phylum Hemichordata; class Enteropneusta; family Ptychoderidae; genus Ptychodera; species Ptychodera flava. Next base: position 16,091,608 of record NC_091944.1, on the reverse strand, counting down.
AAACTGCATATCAAATTTCAAAACAATCGGACTAGCGGTTTCAGAGAAGAAGATTTTTTTACCAAAAACACAAAGATTGCCCCAAAAATACAAATATGCAAATTTCACCACGATTTGAACAAACCTAAGTGTGGTCACCCCAAGTGAAGTGCATATAAAATTTCAAAGCAATTGGACTTGCAGTTTCAGAGGAGAAGGCAATTGTTGACGGACGACAATGACGGACGACGGACGACGACGGAAAATCAACCTATTTGATAAGCTCCGCGTTGCTGACAGCGGAGCTAATAACAAAGCTGTCTGACCAGCAGTTATGAAGAAGAAGATTTTTTACCAAAAACGCCTTTTTTGGCGTTAATTTGCCTATTTCCAACAATATCAAAAAATTAAAAAAAATAGTTTCTCAAAATCATATTTGTCATCTACACAACAAATATCAAATCAGTAAGTACTGTGGTTCTCAAGATATTTGAGTGGACGGACGCCTCACAAACGGACATACATACATACATGCAGACTGACGACGGACGGCGGACGGATACCCATCCCAATAGCTTCTATAGACTATAGTCTATAGTAGCTAAAAAACTACTTGACAACCAAACATACACATCTACTCAGGCAAGCAACAAATTACATTGTGACTTATCATAACCATGCTACCAGTGTTCCATTAACAGATATGTCATCAGTTTGGATACCAGCAAAAAGCACCCCACAAAGTCTTCTTTCATACAAAAACTTTATGGGACAACATTTCCACATTTCTGATGAGATATCTTTCATTAGAACAGCGCCACCAAGAGTTCATACTACTGACTCACCTCGTTGTTTTTGGTATCCCAGAATACCACACAGTGTTCTGGACGGTCTGGTTTGGTGAAGGCGTACACCACAGTGTTGGCACAGTAGCCCCACTTGTAATCTGGACGGATGTTTGCAAAGTAGATGAAACTATCAACAGCCAAGGCAATTCGTAGGCCGCCCCCTTCCCAAGAACAAGACAGCATCTGTTTGCCCGGTACTTTCAGAGTTCTCAAGTGCTGTTGAGGCAATAGGTAAAGAACACTGAAAACAATTCCAAACCAACACACGACACTTGGAGGTTTTTAACTGCAAAAGTTATTAACGATCCTCTCACTACTTTTTTTCCCTGTAAAACATTTAGAAAGCACTATGATTTGGTGAAAGTTGCTTTATATGAGCAAAACAATGTCAATAACTTTCAACGACTTTTGTGTCTTCAATATTTTTTTGTAAGACATTTGGAAAGTTACACTTTATTTCGGTGCAAGTTGGAAACACACTAACCCTTATATTAGAAGAACATTCACAAAGTTCAAGTAAAGCGGCTGATTTACAGTAATGCTCAACAGTTGAGATTGGCACTGAAATAATATTAGGGAAATAATCATATGGAAAGCAGCCATTGGCCTTATACTATGATATACTGTCTTTTAGCTTGACCACTGAGCATGATTTATATGAACAAAACAATGTCAATAACTCTAAACGACATTTCATGAAAGGTGCTAAGCAGAATTCAATAAATATCATTACAGACGTGGTGAACTATAATACTGGTATGTAATGAAGTGTTTGCCTTAAAGGATAACTGATCTGTACATTTTGTCAAATGTCGACACTATGACAAAATAGTAAGCAGAACTTGTTTGCATCAAGCTGTTATTTCAGTAAACAAAGAAAGTCAGTGTGTTCAGGCTATACACTGGATCTTCAACAACATTCTATTGATTCAACGGTTAGTTCAGTAATGTTGTGGCTAACATACCATCAGTTCAAGGTCAATACACTTTGTACTGACCTAGAATTGATGGTATATTAGTCACTAAAATTCTGCAGTGAATAACTCACCTCTCCGAATGGTGTATAAAACTGAACTACGTTGATGTCTTTGTCCTGTTGTTGGGATTTCTGTGACCCGGCCACGGCTAGCACAGACCCTGTCTGATTCCATTGGATCTGTACAACAGACATTCCAGTATCGATCAAAACTGGATCTATTTGAAAAAAGAGAAATAACCATGTCCATAATCTGATAAAGACATTTCATACTATCTATGGGTGAATGGGGTCAAAATACAAGAATTTACATCAGAGATGAGCAAACCTTGTGGTCCAGGGTTAAAAACCAGTTTATTTTGTTCACTCAGAGCACTGAATTTGCTATTGTACTTGTCTGGTGGATCAGTTAATATCAACTGGCAAGATGATGTCTGTCAGACTTGCAATCTGGAATGCTTGGTTATGTAAGCTAGAAATGATACATTTGCCGTGAGATTCACTTTGATTCAGATGATATGTATAAATAGAGTATTCATATTTCATAGTTAGTCCTGTCTAATGCAAGTAAGCTGACATCCTTTACTGAGTTATGGATGACTGGACTCTCTGCTGTTTGGTCTGAAGCTGTATAGCTCTGCAAAAGTGTCAAACAACAGGAAAACTGTGATTGCCTTGATCCATGTGTGTATGAGGGGAGTGTCATTGGAGAGGAGTTCAGATTATAAATATTAATCATTTGCACTTACTCTCATCCATTTCATTTCTCATGATCTGGGCTCTGCCGTTATCGAAGCAGATGGCCAGACAGGGACATCCTGGTTCTACGTAGCCACCGCTACCATTGTACCAGTCAATACCGGCTATCTTGACGGCTCCAGTCACATTGGTCAGGCAAAACAGTGTCAGCTTGGACTGCACAGGAATACACATGTACAAAGAAATCACATCATGAATTTATCATGAAATGATGAAAATTAAAATTACACACATTCTCCTTACAGAAGTACAGCTTCTATCAGATGAAAACACTGCCTTCAACTTGAACTTCCTGAAGACAATCTACACTTACAGGACAGTGAAACACTTCCTTCATTATAAGCAATAAATTTTACAGAGATCACATTATAAGCAATAAATTTTAAAGAGATCACAAATTTTAAAATTCTTCTTTCAATATCTTTTTGATGAAGACAATGAATGTTACCGTACTTTCTTGAATTGAAAAGTTTTATTTTATGTGCGTGTTCAAAGATTAAAAGGCATATTTGTGTCAAATATCCACCTTTCCAGACACTAAGATTCACTCTTTCATCTTGTTTGTCATTGCACACACACAAGTAGAACTGTATCATCAAAAACTAACAAACAGACAGGACAGGTAGCTTACGCAGAGATTATACTACCTAATTGTAAAACATCTGCAATTCAACATTGAATGGAGAAATTGGAAAACCACCAACTTCAAACAGGTTTATGAATGAAAATAAACAAGAATACAAAATTAGGAGAAACACTGAAAAGTTTCTGAATAAATGAAAAATAACACAGATATTGGATGACTTACACAGAAATTGCCCTGGCCATCGAATATCTGTATTTCACCGTTCGTCATACCAAACAACAATAACTTTGCATCAGGTGACCACTCCACGTGGCACAGTTGCATGCCTTTCAGTTCTTTACCCCAGATTCTGTTGCCATCCACTGAACCCACAATGACAGCACCTATTTGTCAATCGTAGTAGCGATATTAGTTGCATATCAATTTGAAATTGCAGAATAATTTAAATTTTTACATGCTATGTCATGTTACCTTATTTTAAAGACTGATATCTATGGTATTGTATTACAAACTTAACAGGAATTGGACAATTGTCGGGGAATTACAGTCCACTCTCAACGGTAAGGTATCATGTTCGCTTTTGCTGATTTCAATATTGAAAGTCTCAATTTCATGGAAGCAACATGTTGAAAATTTGATCATATTTGATATATGTATAATATATGCAAATATTGTTTCTTCAGTTGCAATGAAAAGACTGATGTTATGCCAACAGCATGTGTTTCTGCATACAATGAAGATTAACAACATAGTGGCACTGATTATTCAGCTCACTGCACTGATATAGGTCTTCCCCAAGTTGTTTTCTAGACCTCATCATTTAAGTTACTATTATGGAATATTGTCTCACCATCTTCATAGACGATACAGATCTTCTGTCCATCTGCGTTCCATGCCATACTTCTCACAACAGATTTGTTACGATTATTGATCATCTCCTCATACCAGGAACCTGGAAACCATCAAAAACCAATATATTCCATCACCGATTCAGAATTAAATTTTAGTCAAGAAACTAAACAATCTTTAGTTCCAGGGCCTTTGACTAAACAATAGTACTCAACATCACACATACACTGCTTTGGTATGTTATCAATTTTGGAACATTGATTTCGGTAGATGAAGCAATTCCAAAATTAGGGGACATGAAAGAATTATTGTAATAGATGGGAAATTGACCATTCAACAAAACAGAATGAAAGGCATGAATATACAAGTACTTTTTTTTATTTGACTGCTTATGGTTTAACATTTATTGGGTGTCTTTCTGTATAACATCGTCCACAGGTAATGGACAAATTCACAGCTTGACATGAAATCAACACACGGAAATATGGGCCTTACCTTTGTACAACATCCAGACTATGATCAAACCATACTGATCACTGGTTGTCAGTTTCTGGTAATGTTGGTTCCAGGTCACAACTTGGACAGCACCTGTTTGTAATGGACAGATGATGAACATGACTGTGAAGGAAAACTGATGACCTTTGAACAAACCTTTTTTTGTTTCAATTTCTGATAGTCTGATGTTCTGATGGACTCCTTTTGCTAGTCTGATTAATAGTCTGATGGACTCATTTGCTTGTCGAATCCGTCTTTTTTTTGAAAAAATAAAAAATTCAATTCTTCCCCATGGAGATATGGTAGAATGTGCCTCGGGGAATGATAGTCAGACTTTCAAAATTTTACAAGTCCTTCCTGATCTACCACTTGTGGGAGCTCATTTTAAAGCTCGTAGACTAAGAAACATTTTCAGTGTCTTAGTTTTTTGAAATTTAAAAATTTTATTTTGCTTCATAAAGTTAACTCAGGGATGGCGGCCACCTCAAATTTCAAATATCGGTAAATGTTAGGTAATTTGTTTCTCTTAGACTAAACTTTGCATGGTGATCCTTGGTCTTTATTCTTAATTTGATCAGAGGCTGATTGCAAGTTTCATTGAGGAAAATTTGAGCAAAAGTGTAAATCTATGACTTTTGAGGGGCATACTACCTTAAACAGACTGTCCATTCAAATGTCGGTAATCTTTAAGTTACATGTTTCTTTAGTGCCAAGTTTGCTTGGTGACCCTTGTTTTTGCACGGTCTCTCGCGTAGAGGGACCGTGGTTTTTCATTGTAAATTTTTAAAGACGATAGTTCAAAGTTTCAAAAGTCCTTCACATTCATCCAATAAAAATTTCGAAAATGAAAAGAAATGTGAAAATTTGATGTAAAAACAGTAGCATCTACTGCCTACAGGACATATAAAGTGAGGAAAATTACATTACATACATGTATATACAAATTTATGTTGAATGAAAAGGCAACGCATAGGTAATTTGCACATGTTGGTTCAAATTGGCATTACAGTTTTAATATACGGATAAAATTATGATGTTGCCACAGAAACAAAGAGATGAGATCACTACAGACAAGACAGAGTACTCACCACTGTGTCCCTCCAAGGACTGGTTCATTGATAAGTTACTGGGTGCAGCCAAACCACGCACTTTGGCATCTTTCCCTGAAAGCATTGCGAAAAAAAATCAGTGAGGTGAATATATATTCTGTGAAGAACAAGTACTATTTCAAAACATTCTCCGGTGAAAAGTCACAAATCTTTGAGAGATGACTTTCCCCAACATCATCTTCTTGAACTTGACCTGTCAAACAGGGCAAATCTCTGTCTTTTCATAAAAGATTCATCTTCCTTTATCTTCTGAAACACAAGTTAAATAACCAAAATGGCAAAAATCATAATCTCAAACATCAGTAGTACTTTACAATAACAGATTCAATGGAGTCTGTATGGACTTTTCTTACAATTCATTTCTGACAAATCACACTCTATTCAACATAAAAATACCATAACTGAGAGGACTACCCATGCTTTCTCAGACATCATGGTCAGACAACGACAATACATGATAACATTTGTGAACTTCTGCCTCTTCCCGCTTCTCAAAAATTTGTCCTTTTTAAAATAACAAATAGCATGACTGACTCAAAGAACTGTCAAATCTTCAGACTAACTACATTGTTCTCGCCACTGGTAAACTGCTAATTGTTTGAGTACACCTGAAGCAAACTGGACCACATTTTCCTTTTGGTATTTATAAGTATCCTTCTGAGGGTGCCTTTCATGATGCATAAATATAAACATAACCCCTAAGATAATGTAGACTTGTACTAAAGCGTAGCATGGGGCCAGTATCATATATTCAGTCGCGCTGCAGTGTGCCCCCTTTAAATCATTTGAATTTCGACAAAATATCTGAGTGTCGTGTCTGGTGACAGATTACATTGAACTGTGAGTTTAAAATTGTGTCAAGCCAACTAACCTTGTTGTGTCTCTAGTTTCAAGACCTTGAGAAGTCCATCTTCACCTCCACATGCGATGTAACCTTGCTGACAGTTCCATGATACACACCGTAACTTGGTGTTATTAGGAATGGCAATCTGCAAAGTTGAAAAAGAATGCCAATGTTGATTCCATGTACCATGTATATTTGCTGTGTTCTGTAGGCCGATCACTCCCTTACTTGTATACTGAATATATTCTACCAGATAAAATACAATCAAGGGAAGTTTGACGGCTATGGATCATACCAGCATTTAAATTATAATGAATTATCAATCTATTACGTTTCTGTTCACAGAGATCCACATCATAAAAAATTTTGTTTACTCTATACTTTACCAAAGAAATTCCTAAATTTTACTCAATGTTACAAGTGAAATTCAAAATTAAATAAATATCATGAGGAATTGTCAGTCTCATATTTACACAATTTGAAATCACAAGGATGATGGGATTGCAGTTTTCCAAATGCTATCCTGCAAAGCTGTTGTACTGGTGGGTGCTGTCTTCACCCTAGACTGTGTTACTGGCCGTGGTTCGCTATGTAGCTTCTGATCTCTACCTCACACTGATATCCACTAATGATCTGCCAGGCTGCTCTTAATTACATTGTCGAAGTCAGGACAGGGTTATATTGCGTATAAGGGGTTGCCAGAGAGTCTATCTTCATCAATGATCTAGCTACAGCATCCCCGTAGACACTAAGACAGTTGTCTTGAAACTAAACCTAAGCATCTACTTTTTTTGGATGCATGTGAAAACAAAAGTTCGTGGTACTTGTGAAAGAACAAAAATTGCCATTAAAGACTCTTGTAATGTCTGACTACATTTTCGTCCGATAAGATGAATGAAACTACCTGTCACAAGTAAATCAATGTAGTATTAATTACGAACAGAGCTTGACATGCTGAATGAGCACACATCTTTCACAGACAGTTTAGTTACTGCTTCTGCAATACTAGTACTGAATATCATGAGATGATTTGAAAGGCTCGAAGGAAGTATATTAGTTAATTGTCTCTTCTGCGTCTCTCAAAGTCATTTATGATGTTGAGAGCATTATTTTTGGAGGACAAACATGTGTCCTTACTCGGCTGATATGACATTCGGCTTCCCTGACAACCTGGATGACAACAACAACCAACACGAGTGATCTGAAAGAGATCAGCGAACCTCTCCCCTTTCAAATTGAGACCTACCTTCTTGCTTAAGTATATAAACATTTTGGTGGCCGTAAATTTCGAAAGTATGCTAAAGACGTCCGTCAACCATCAAATCATTCATTGGGATGCTAGGCTCGGTGACTTTGCTCCGCCATTTTGAAATTGGTATTTCTCTTCCAATTTGCATAATCTCGTTTCATCACTTTGTAACAACGATTTAGCTATTTTAATCGTTTGATAGTGAAAGATTTTTACAATAAAATTGATTGGTTATTAAAAATTTGAGCTCTTTATGCATACAATAGGAATGAATTGGTGCGTAATTGTGATCTTGTGGCTGTCCCCTCTCGTCTCGAGCAAAGCGAGACTTGAGCACATCCGGGAAAGCTCGGCCTTTTCTTCCCGAACGTGGTCTCATCCATCTTGTGAGTTCGTGCATCTCCGAAATATTCTGTTATTTTTATCCCCTTACTAACATCATTTGATATTTTTGTGAACCCCTCGGCTACATAAACTATCTAAATATACTGTTGTTTATTAACAGGTTCTCGCGTGGCCCAACAACAGCAAAAATGGTCGCATCAAAGAAACAGGTATGCTGAAACATTTCAACATGTTCGTACTATCGTAGACTTACGAAGGGTACTGAGTATGCTTGCGTACAGCATCAGATTCAGAAGTGGGGCGATCAAATATATGGGGTCAAAATATATGTCTAGTGTCTTGCTTTTCTTTTGTTTGCTTCGATCGAACGACAGATTGCATGACTATGCGATGATATTAAAGTCTGTTTGGCAGAGGTATCTAACGTACAACTCAAGAATATTGAAGAGCAACACATGGTCTCACGTCAGTATTATTAGAATAGGGTTAGGGGTTTCTGGACTTGAAAACCAGATCGTGACTTATCAAATTCTTCATTTCGACAGCGCAATAGAGAGTTGTTGTTATATTATAATGATCATGATGGCTGCAGGGAGTCTCAAATGTGAAAAAACCATTAACTTTGATGGCAGGGTTGTCATTTTCATACCCACAGTATACACTGTACTGATGTACACACATTCAAAATATATACCACAAAAAGTACAAGGCCACTTTCAGTCACTTTTGACCCTGAGGACTCCTGGTCAGCTTTACCCTGTCATCGTAGTCACCACAACTCTTCACACCTTTACTTTGGTATGGCTTACTAACTAGTATCATTATCTCATAAGCATGTTGCTAGTTTTCTTCAATGCACATCGTGCTGTGCAGGGCTTTACTTAGTGGAAGCGTGGTCCTCATTATGGGAGCAAGTAACACTTGGAACGCATTGCACTACACGTTCGGGCCAGACCTGGTGACACAGATGTCTTGTCTCGGTGCTGTGTACATGGGTAGGCATTAGGCCTTGGTACATATATTTTGCATATCAAAACTGCTGATTGTTGTCTTGTAGCAGGCAGAATTTTCACAGAATCATCATTTCTCCCAGCAAAGGTGTGTGATATTTTAAGTGCTGTCATGCAACAAGGAAAGTATGACTAGGTTGAAATGACTAGGGTACTGGGGTCAACCAAACCAGCTATAAAAGGGTGTTAATTACTAGGATCGAAACTGGCAGGAGTTAAAGTGACCTGCTCCACAACAAGGTGAGAGCTGCTGTTGGTGAGGTACATGGTGTACAGCCCCATTGACATTGCAAAAAAGGGCAGTCATGGTACAGCAGTCACTTTTTCAGCAAGTCCCTTTTTTTGAACAGTTGAAAGTACGGTAGCAATGCTATGATTTGCTATCTACAGATTGCAACAGTACAGTTAAGACATTTAAATTAGGGTAGGTGCAGTGTGTACGGCAGCAATGCAATGAAAGTGACACCTTTGTGATGAGAATGGAGGTCCCCTTCGAAATCTTATCCCAAAATACATAAAAGATCGTTTTTGATGGAAGTAAGATGGCAAGTATAAATTGTGACACAGAATGGAAGCTATAAATGCTGTTTTATTGAATAAATTGTGCCTTTATTTTGTGAGGAAAACATTCTCTAAGCTTGGCAGTATGTGTGTAACTGACCACAAGCGACTGTGACAACACCATGTGTTCCTTGCACTCCTCATCCACAGCTACTCTGCTTAACTCCCACAGACCCCAACTGTCAACTACTGTCCATCTTCTATTTAGAGCATGTTAAACAGTTTCAAATAAACTCTATCTGCAAAGGAAAATTCCTCCTTGTCAAACACTTTGTCCTGTAATGACCAGTCATGAAACGCTTCCTTCTCTCTTTCCATCTTCTGTATATCAGCAGTAATATATAAAATATTCTTCAACGGGAACTGTCTGAAGTTAGTAGTGCATCATCTTGGCTCAGAGAGCACACACTGTCTAGTATACTATACTGCAGCATTAGGGTAGAGGTATTGTCATTTGTGTTGCATTTTGAAGAGGCCTCTGGAGGGAAAAGGTTACTGGTCTTCCATTGTCGTTATCAGTTTAACCCTTTGAGCGCTGTAATTTTTACCCGCCCAGAATTTTGTGCAAAATTTTACCAATTTTTATGAATTTTTCTGTAAATTTTTGATTATTTTTCACCAAATGGACATCACATTTCATTTGCTACAGTTTTTTCTCAAAATCTTTGCAAAATTTGAGAAAAATTGACTGGGGTTTATTTTATAAAGGGGACAAAAATAGACTTTAGCACTCAAAGGGTTAACAGCTTGCGAGGATGGTTGCCTGAGACTCCGTCTTGAAGCATGATGATGTCAGAAAACCTGCAGAGTGATTTCTATCAGAATCATTGATATTTTATGTGCGTTTTACTTCTTTGTTTCTACATATTAGAAAAAGGCCATGGAGAGTATCAACTCTCGGCTGGCTCTTGTGATGAAGAGTGGAAAATATCATCTGGGTTACAAACAGACGTTAAAATCATTGAGGCAAGGCAAAGCAAAGTTGGTAATTCTTGCAAACAATTGTCCACAACTTAGGTAAGTTAATGAGGGAATTTTCTGGAAATTTTCCTGTAGAAACTCTAAAACTCACTGCAAGCTTCTATATTTTGTTACAAAGGTGATGTTAAAATATGATCATGTGGACAACAGTCTGGTCCGTTCGTCCCAAATGAAGATGTGTATAATATAACGCAGGACAGAATTTGCATTACAGTGTTAACATTGCAATTTCAGATTTGTTGGCAAGTTATCCTCCCACTCAGACTAACAAAGTGTGGTACAGCCCTAATTTCCATACTGAAAAGTTTGACTTCTTCAAAGCAAAATGGGAATTAAACGGTTAATTCATGTTGGATTATTGTTATATCCTACACAGGCTACTCCATGAGGGGATTTTGAGTAGTGGGCCATCCCTCTTTTTTCAGCAATCTAATCAAATATTATATTAATAACTATACAAAAGCATATATTTTTCTCAACAAAATTATATGCAGATCAGCTTTTGTTATGTAAATTGATTACGCCTCTGTTTTTCAAACTCTGGAGAACACTGCTATATTCATGATTGCTAATACTTGTGCATTTTCTCATAATTTCTAGACTTTCAAAGCAAATATGAAAGATAATTGCCCTAATGAAATGTACTTTTTTGGCAAAAAAGATATTCTGCTGTTTCTGCTGTAACTTTCCATATTATCTCAAAATGTGGACTTTGTTTATAACTTCGTGTTAAGAAATCAAAGTAGCTCAAGGGATTTAGTTCTGCTGTCATCAGATGTCTTCACACGTGTGTTGGCCTGCGTGTAGAATTTAGTTTCATATTAACCACAAGTATCAGGGCAAAAATTAAGTTGATGTGTTTTTTTTATGACAATATTTTGGTGTTTTAACATTTCAGGAAATCAGAAATTGAATACTATGCCATGTTGGCGAAAACTGGTGTCCATCACTACACTGGTAACAACATTGAATTAGGCACAGCTTGTGGAAAATATTTCCGTGTGTGTACACTCAGTATCACAGATCCAGGTAGGAAATCGTCAATCATTGATCCAGGCCCAGATTCTATAATTTCTGCTTAAACAGTCATGAAATTAATATTGAGAGTGAAGAATTTGAAAAAATAAATGTACGACTGGCAAAATTTACTGTCACCCTGAAGCAGAGAAATGTTATTTGATTAACCCCTTGATTATTTTGAGATATCAGTCAAGACTGTAATGTTTTCTGGTGTGTAGCATGAGAAGTAAACTGTGTTGAAGAGAAAGTTTGTCAAGCATGTTTAGAATTACACTTTCCTGTGATCTGTCATTGAGTAAATTTTAACAGCTCCCACAGTGTCTTAGTGAGTAATGAGCTGTTAAAATGAATAATTATATGCGTTTCGAAGATTAGCATATAATTACTATCTATTCGTTACATAAGAGAATTCCTTTGATTGACGCTTGTGTCACCAGGTGTTGAATGCGTATATATTGGTGTAAAGGTCTTTTGTCTTCAGTCTCGGTCGAAACTCCACGATGTCCACACAAGTATTTTTTATGTGTATATTCTCTAAATCTTGTAAATGCAGTTTTACAGATCCTGTTTAGTCTGTTGCCTTTAGACAATGCGTTGTAAGGGGGGAATTGTGTAAATAAAAGTGGTGAGTCTTTAGAGGGTACACAGTACGCTCGTGGGGTGTGACGACCACCGCATACCGCATATTATCGCTTTTGTGTATCATTTAATTATCAATTCTCGAAGTTCAGTATAGATTAAATGTATGTGAAAGAATCCAAGAATTGTCTTGCGTAAATGTGAAAGTATATGTCCAATTATTCTGCTTTGGAATAAAAAGGATGCAATGCGTTCTGCACACTAAGTACACCCAAGAGATCACATGATGGCAGTACAAACAAACCCAGGTGTACAAATGCGTATGGAAATACATATTTTATATTCCCTAGCACATGTTTTTTGTACCATGATCTCTTCGAGTTCCTTGTTTAACCTATTACTGTTTGCTTGTGGTCTATTATAAACAGGCCTCCAACAAATGTACCTGCCAATGTAAAAACTGTATAGAGAGACTGGTCTTAGTTATGTACCGCTAATAGACTAGAAGATCCAATGCTCAAAGATTTTCCGAGGAGACAAGCACCGACAAGCAACAGATCTTCCGATGTGACTCATTGTTGACATTGCAATTTCATTTCATTACAGGTGACAGTGACATCATCAGAAGTATGCCCTCTGGAGAACCTCAACAGTAAAAGAAAGAAGTAGTATTTATACAATTTTCTTTGCTGAACTTGTCATTTCAACCCAGTGAGAAATAAAGAGAGGTTTTTCAACAAGACACTTGTACCAGTGATTTTATTGAAGCAACAGTATTTTAGTCCCCAATAAATAGACAAAAATAAGTGTAGTTTCCTCTTTTCAAATGTACAGTATCTCATTTCTTTCAACATAGGCAAGCTGTGGTGTCATTATATTAGTTATAAGGCGTATTATTTGAATTTCTGTACTGGGTAAATAGGTTTGTCTTATTTTTGCGTTCAATAGATCAGGATTTATAGAACTGCATAAATGTTTGCTTCAACTGAATTTTGCTACAATTTTGAATCTATAATCCAACCTGCACTAAGACGAGAGGGTTTTGTAAGGCCTTCCCACACCTGCCCTACCATCCATGAGTGATGTTTTGTCTCAATTGGAAGTGCTCAATTTGTGACCCAAGTTGCCATGCCAGAAGGTTAAGAGTGCAAGACATACCCACGATGTGTGGTACCTTAGAAGTACTTCCTTGGAGAAGTCTGCTCCCCTTTAAACTACCTTTGTGTTAGAAAAAGTGGTTCTTTCAAGCTTTCCAAACAGTTACAAGGTGTCAAAATTGAAGGAAGTAATGTAGATTTTAACTAAAATTTATATCTTTGTTTCTGGAAATTGTTGTGTAGCTGGGGATACCGGGATGGTCACTCCGACATTTGAAATACTGTTGAAATGCAAAATTGAATCTTCACCAATCCCAATCACTGCAAAGGCACAATGTTATTTTCAACTTCATAGTACATGGTTGTACATCACCATTGCCAAGATACATACAAATAGCTTTCCTGTCCTTCAAGATAGTTACCTATTTGTCTAATTTTAACTGTGCCAGCTGTAAATACTCTACATACAATCAAAGACCTTGAAGATAAATTTTGCTTCATTAAACTGCCTTAGCTCATAGACAACTAAGATAAGACTTGTCTCTGAGGTTCCAACTTCGTTCCTTATTCTTCTGTTATTCTGTGGTTATGAGTAGGTAGATAAATAAACCATAGACCATAAGTAGGGAATTTATTACATGTAACAGGCACCTTACTTATAACTCTCAATCTTAGTTTGAATTTTGCTACTGCTGAAGTTGTCTCTGTACTTGAAAACGAGCATGAGAACAAAGCTTTTGGCTATGTGGACCTTTGCAGGCATAATCGACCCTGATGGCGCCCTCTGATAGGGCTGCCTGCAGTGTACCCTTATGAGGGCGCTATGTATCACCCTTGGGATTGAGCGTCCACGAGATATGAGGATGCATCATTTTACCATAGTAATTATGCAAGTCCGTGGCAAATGAAAACACCACACACTTCACTAAAGATTCAAAAAGATCGTGCATAAGCTGTAATTTTGTCCGTGGAACTCACGAGAAACATAAGACGTAACGGAAGAACCTGTAAAATTAAAGTACTGAGATTTATTACACCGAAAAACTGCCCGACAACGTGGAGGTAAAAAACTGATAATCCATGCATGCTGAAAATAAGCTATTGACATGGCAGACTTTTTGCTGTTATTGTACCACAGTATTTTGTGTTGTACCGAACGAAGCTCCAAGGTTGGCCCGTGTGGTCCATAGGTAGCTGATGAATTAATCAATCGTTGTACGTTGGAGGGAAATCGCAACAAAGTTTACAACGGGTATGCCAGAACACGGTCTGACGAATCGTGGCCAGCGTTCAAAAGTTTGTCTGAATACTGAACATGTACGGAAGTTATTGTACACCTAGCAGTATTCCGATATTAATAGGGGCATCACCTTTTCGGCAACGGTCCAAATTTAAGTTTGATTTATAAGCATCAATACATTCATTTCTTTTACCCAATACTCTTACAAAATCTAAGAGTTTACAACGTTTTCAGAGATAAAAAAATTGCGCCGGATTTTATTTATCTCAACCAAGCCACAGAATGTTTGTACATTACATTTTTCATAGTGTTTAATCAGTGATGCTAGTTTCAGAACGTCATGAATATGACTGTTGGAAACGATATTCACCAAGGGAGCGTTCGGTCATTGTGGCTGAATAATTTTAATGCCATATTTGGTGATAAATGTATTTGTTGTCAATTATAAACATATAAAAACCTTTTATGGTATCTGCGTGTACGAGTGACGGCGATGGATATGGTATTCTTTTCTGATAGAAAACGCGATTATGAAATGTCTATCTATAGGTATTTTTCTGTATTATTTATAGAACTCGTTGCCTGAAATGTATTTGTCGCATCACGGATCAGCGTCTCGCTTAGGGGACCTTTGGTTAGGACTTAGTGGAGGTTCATGTTGACCTATAAAACAGGATAACTGAATTTTCTGTACCAGATGCCATATGCTTAACCGGAGATCTATGATACACGGCCTTAAGTTACGAAAATTCTGCTAAAGTGAGGTAAGAGCACGAGGGGTTCTGAAATTATTCATATTGAAAATTAATGTCACTTACCCGTCAGGCTCTGGCGTAAAACACGCGAACTGTATACCCTATAACAGTTATAACTGGCTAAGGGACTGGTCAGAGTCTTCGGCCGGGGGGGGGGGGGGGTCGGTGGATTATTTTTGGCCGACGTCAAAAAGTGGCTGACCCCCTATTCCAAATTTTGAAAACAGGGTGACCCCCCCCTATTCCAAATTTTGAAAACAGGGTGACCCCCCCTGCACGCGACAACTGTAATATGTAATAATATAATACTGTAATATATATATATATGTATATATATATATATATATATATATATATATATATATATATATATATATAAATATATTATATTTTACATACATTTATATTTTAAGTCATTCTGTGTTTTAATGAAATTGTTGGCATGTCAGTTGTAAGATAGGAATTTCAAAGTGTCAATCTTAAAGTTTGAATATAGTACATTTTGAATGAGCTGTGAATGTATTTCACACTTTCTATGCTTAACCAGATGTCCTGAACTGTTGTACAGAAATGGATGTCAATCATTAATATCAAACAGGAAAAAGCAGTAAATCAAAAACTTTGATGGGTGTTAAGACTTGCCAGCCATCCTATTAAATCTCCTGAGGAACCATAGAGAGGCATTTTAGCTAAATCTGATGTGTGCAGAGTCTGAGATGACCTTTTCTTGTAACATTGATATTTTTGCATGTTGCTCTCTCATACTGAATTTTAATAGACAGAACAGAAAAGTATCAGGAATGTGTCATGCTTTTCATATGAAATGCAGATTTCATAATAGTACACTTTCACTTAGCAAACATCAAGATATCTCTGGCATATATCTCTGATTTATTGAAGTATGGCGCCCGAAGGGCGCTGAGAAAAATATGAAACATCCTGATATCTCTGATATGTATGTCTTGTATATTAAAGTAATGCACAGGAAGGGTGTGCTGAAAAATATCTGACATATTAAAGTAATGTGCTTGAAGAGCAAGCTAAAAATATTGAACATACATATATCTCTGATATATGTATGCCTGATATGTTAAAGTTGGGCGTGCTAAAAAATATGTCTAATTATTAAAGTCACGCGCCCTAAGGGCGCGCCGAAAAATGCAACTGGATGAAATTTTGGGCTGACACGATGCATTTTAGGCAATGATGAGCCTGTGTCGAAATTCAAAAACACACTGACCCCCCCCCCTCATTGGACATTTCAAAAATATGGTGACCCCCCCTATCACCAAAGTCAAAAACGGGGTGACCCCCCATGAATCCACCGGCCCCCCCCCAGGCCGAAGAAACTGACCAGTCCCTAAGAATACGACCCAAAGCCCAAATCTGTGGATCACACACTCTGAAAGCTGCATGTACGATAATGTAAAACTGGAAGTGCCAAGTTCCGAACTTGCATTTATGTGTATATGCCAATATGTGTATATGTATATACGTTTCCTGTCCGAGGGATCTGAAGAGGGCCTCTTTAACCCTTTCACCACCATGGTTTGTCCCAAATCCATTGTTTTCTATGGTAAAGTTGGACTGTACATAGGGAACTGGGGGTGAAAGGGTTAAGGTTTAACGATTTGCTCTTTTGAGACACATGGCGACTGGTATTATGATCAAGTTCCCCAGGTGTGATCTAAGTGATTTATTTAACATTTTGGATGGGCAACATAGCTGTAATGTTGCGGCTGCTGTGAATACAATAAGCGCAATTACTGTGGCTGTTAAGTTGGCAGACGTCGGAGACATCCCACGGTAAGGCATTACTGCGGCAGATACATGAATCTAGCTTTTAGGCCACCGCCACCCGGGTATGGAGTGCTGCACAGTGTGAAAATGTGACCACAAAACGCGGTCACCGTATTCAGGGGCGGTTCGTACCTTGCTATTACACAGCAAACAGATAAAGGTTGACATTAATGTAGGTTAGAGTTATTGTTTGGAAAGTTACTTCAACAAGGACCAAACCTGAGAAATGCCAAAGTTTTCATTTCCAAACTGCATGGCACGTCAGTGTCAATTGAATAACTTCTTTTTGCCTCATTTTCAACGAATGAATGTTGAACACTCTAAAATTAAAATGAACCAATGTGTTGGACCTTGTATTACGTTACAGAAAGTTGTCTGATGTCTGAACATCAAAGAGTGCAAATTTTTAAAGTCACTTAAACTACACTGATTGCTAAAAGGAGTATACTTTCATCTTAGAGCTTCCTTTGACTAAATTTAAAGGGTTAAAACATAGGAAAATTTTTCATAGCAAAAACGCTTTTCTGAAATGCATATTGATTGCTCTTAGGAAGAAAACGTAATTTTTGCAGTGAAAGAAGCAAAGTGACCATTATATGGTACTGCTTATTTAATAGCCACTAAGAACTTGTCACCATGGCAACAGACCACGCCGATGAAGTCAGCAAGGGTAGTAATATTCAAAATCATGCAGATTCGAGCAGGTTAGCTATCAGTCGGACTTTTACAAGAAGACAGAAGCTGACATTGTTGAGTATCTCACTGGCTTATCTTGCAGACTTTGTAAGTTTTAGCATTCTTGCACCGTTCTACCCAGCTAAGGTAAGACATAACTGCAATTAGGAACAGCCAACAAGCTAATTTTGAAAAAAACTGTTACCGAAGGGGTTTTTACTTGAAAATATGCTATTTTAAGGTATTTTGAAACAAATTGAATATTGAGGGATTTGAAGCTGTTTGCAAATGATGATGAAGAATGCATGCGCAAGTGGTCAGAGAAAATGTTCTCAAATCGGTCAAAAATTTCCTAATTCTGATACCACTGGTCTTATACCTTAAGTTTAACATGCAGTTTCATGATTTATGTTAAATTATCATAAAGTTTGCATATTTCTATTTTTGAAAAATTTACACTCATATTTTTTGCGTAGTTTTCTTTAAACAGTTTCTCCGAGACTGTTCATGAAATAGTGATCTAATTTTGTTTTTCAATTTCGAGGGATGACCTTATTCAGGTTTGTTCAAATGACAATTGTAAATGCATATTCAAAGCGTTTCTACTATTACTGTTTAACCCAAAATCTGTTCGTAGTTCTTAGATGAGTCGTTTTTCTTTGATTAAATGGTAGTTGTATCTCTATTAACTGATTCAGAACAAAATAAGAATCCATACAGTTTTTTTGATGATTTGTTTATCTTCTCTTGTTAAAGGCCAATGACATGGGTGCCTCTGATACCATAGTGGGTCTAGTCTTTGGATGTTTTGCCCTTGTCATGTTCTTGACATCGCCAATATTTGGTAAAGTTGTAAGTACTTTCAAGCTCATACACTTACATATTTGTTCGTGCATACATATACATATATATATATATATATATAGAGAGAGAGAGAGAGAGAGAGAGAGAGAGAGAGAGAGAGAGGATACGTATGTGTGTGTACATACACGTTTGTGTGTGCCTGTATATGCCTGTGTTGGACATTATATGCTATCATGTCAATCCAACATGTGGCTGATGTTGCATGTGTATTCAAATTTGTTTTTTGAAATTAAAATAATTTTGTAGCAGTTTTACTTGTAGTTCATGAACAAATGCAAAATACTTTTAGTGATGCAATAAAGTTTGAAACAAAGCCTCACAACTGCCCTGAATTAGACTAGCCCACTAGTTGCTTTGCGTGTTGTTTTTCATTTCTGACGGTTAAATAAACATTTTCAAGTTATTACGTCATTCCCTCTCTTCTCTTGCATTTTTTAAATCTACATTCCGGATGTTGTTTTTGGCCAGGTCACGTGATCGGGGGCTTGCCTTTGTTTAAGTTTGTGCTCGCCGGTCCTCGCATAGCGATCACACTGCCATTAACCGATGACACCACGCACGTAAAATTAATTCAAGACAAATTTCGCGGAAATGTATTTATTTTATTACGACATAATTAAGCCCACAGACTTGGGGCAAGTCTACCCTGGCTAGGAACATGTGTCACGTAAATGTAACAGCTTACATCCGAAGCCAAATTGTACAATGATGGGATAGCAATTGCACTCAAATAGTTTTTAATAAGGAAATTGGATCAGAATATTTTTAATCATTTTCTGTAGAAGCATTTATACAATTTGTGTCTGCAGATTAATAATGACAGTGTCTTGATTAAATGGAAATTTGCACAACCCAAGTGTTACACATGCTTAGTACATTTGTTAGTATAGATCAATGCAAAGCCATATTTGAAAGCAACTTTTCATCTTCAACATTTTTTCATTCGAGTTATCATTATGTCACATTAGAAGTCTTCTACAGAGATATTCATTGTCTATAACATTCATTGACAGAAGTCAAGCCATGAGCTCCTTTATTTATAAAAAAATACATATATTCTGAAACTTTTACTTCAACAAATTATGGAAAAAGCTGTTATCTGATTGGTTTGTGTGAAATCTGTATTTACTGCAATGTTTTAACATTTCATTATTAAATTACAATTATCATATTATCATTTGCACATTGTTGACTATAACTTGTCTACTGTTGTAAACATCCCTCGCGGCAAAGATCGGTAGAATCAGTCAAGTGACGCACATCAAAAATACGTCAACTTTGCACAACATGTACGTCGTAAATATGGATGCTTACTACTGTCTTTTATTAGCATTTCACTTTTGTTTACACGTCCATGTCATTTTTGCTACATTTTATGTATTTTCTGATATGAGTTGACCAATATGGCTTAATATTGGCCCCTTGAAATTTTTGAATGTTTACATCGTAACATCTATCTATTTTGTCAAAGGAATAATCCATTAAAGGAACATAGGGCTATAGTTTGAGTGTTCTATAAATAACAGGCAGTTAAGTGGTTCATTTATGTACCATTAAATGCATGTCAGTGATATTTAGGTTGAAATGTATGTCACTTCTACATCATGTGGAATGTAGATCATGCTATACAGTATGTGAAATATATGTCATTGATGCACCGGCCGTGATAAAAGTGTATGTTATTGATGCACTACATGAAAATTCATGTTATTTCTACACCATGTGGGATGTAGGTCATACACACCATATGTGAAATAGATGTCATTGATGCACCATGGTCAAAATATATGTCATTAGGGCGCTATATAAAATATTACATTGTTGATACACCATCTGAGATGTATATGTAAAATATATGTCATCGATGCATCATGGTCAAAATGAATGCCATTGATGCACCATATAAAGTTTATGTCATTTCTACAAACATGTGAATTGTAGATACACCACTGATATGTGAAATATATGTCATTGATGAACCATATAAAATCATGTCATTGATACGCCATGTTGAATGTAGGTCATATGGGACATTATGTGAATTTATTGATGCACCATGGTCAAAATGAATGTCATTTCGATACACCATATAAAAATTATGTCTCTGGTACACCATGTGTGAACTGTATGTTATTGATGCACCGTGGACAAAATATATATCATTGATAAGCCATGTGGAAATTTATGTCATTGATACACCATGTGAAGTTTAGGTCATATATGGTATACTATGTGTGAAATATACGTCATTTACGTACAGTGGTCAAAATATATGTCATTGACGCACTATATGAAATTTAAGTCACGATTCACCATGTGAAAAGAATTTCATTGATAAACCATGTGTAAACAGCTTTTCTAATGATGAAATTGCCAATTTTCTAATTGAACACACTTTTCCCGCTTTTTCCAGCTTCCCAAACTCGGTGTTAAGTTTCTATTGTTATCAGGACTATTCACATGTGGTATCAGTGTGATAATATTCGGGTAAGTGGTTAACCTCTGAATTACCTTGAGGTAAGGTAAAACAGAACTTGACGCAGTTATATTTCCTTCTTAACATTACGATTGGCATTTTCAAGATAAAGATTACAAGATTATTCAAATTTGTGTTTGTGAATATGGTGAATTGGATGTACAACGTTAATTATCAAGTTGCAGGGCTAAAGTTATTCTTTTCATCGGGACTTTTCATTTCACCTCTTTTTTGTCGGGTTATGAAAGTGGATCACTGTATCTTTTCACAAGCTTATGCACAAATAGAGCTTGCTGGAAGAGTATCATAAGTGAGGAACGATTATCTTTGATTCTGTTTTTTGTTTTTTGTTTTGTTTTTATTTTTTTGTAGATTGCTGGACAAGCTCAACCCAGGGACAGAGTTTATAGTGTTTTCTTTCATAGTTCGATTGGTTGAGGGCGTTGGTGCGTCTGCATCTGCAACTGCAGGCTTTGCTATCATTGCGCAGACATTCCCGGACAATGTATCCACAGTGTTTGTGAGTAAAAACATTCTCGGACAAGCCAAGAATTTCTATTACGACAGATGAAGGTAGTGAAGTCAGCGATTTTCTTTACAAGAAATTAATTAAAACTGATAACTAAGTCTAGAGGAAAGTTAAAGCAATGTAAAGATTACATATACTTTATAGTTTAGCTGGAATGGCAAAAACTCGTAAATTACAGTCTCCAAGGAGTTGCGACCAGACAGACAGTGATTGGTGAGAGAGCGAGTCCTTCTCTGGCTACAGGCTTGATGTAGGTTAGTCTAGGTTACCCTGACTGCTTTGCGGGGCTCTCTTCCGGCCGCCCCTACACATATAGGGACGGCCGGATGAGAACCCCGCAGAGCAGTCTGGGTAACTGAGACTAGATGCAGGTCTGAACCGCGCATAGTTCACAAAGCAAAAATCCAGCGTGAAGGTGTTGAAATGAATCCCAACTAGTCATATGAAAATCTGTACCGCCCTGTATTTGTACTGAAAAGAAGCCAGCCAGAGAATACTAGAAAATTCTAGACTTTCCATCGAAACGCTAATAAAGGTTCTAAAAATATCTTCACTTGTTGTAAACATGACCTTCTAAGAACGTTCCAGACAATACTTGGCGAACTAAATGGTAATAGGGAAGAATGACCAACATACTAAGAGGTTTTAGTGTATACTAGTATTCTTTGCAAATTTTGATTTCTGGAGCCAACAGCAAACGTTGGTAGCTTGTTACTGATGAGAATTCCCCCGTTACAGAGCCGGCAAGAAAACTATAAGTGTTCTTTAATGAAAACATGGTCCATTCAGATACGGGATGTGCATTCGACCTGAATTTGGAGGGGGATGTTCAGAATTTTGATATCTCTGACCATCGCATTCTGATTATTATTTGCAAAGACAGAAGGGGTAGAAAAATTTAAACTATTTTCCCGTTATGCTTGGCCACTTTAATCCACCTCCTAAAATGTTGTGCTCCATCCGTAGATCATTGCAAGGAAACCACACAAAAACACCGACTCAGGCTGCGATGTTTCACACACAGGTGCCCGTGCGTTGGGTAGTCTGCTAGATCGATCAATTTTCTGCACGATCGATCGATCCCGAACTCGATCTGCCCGCCACTGTCACCTTATCGATCCAGCAGGCTACCCAAAGCACTTTCGTCTGTGGTTTCAAAGTAACAATGCCCAAGAAGTGTACATGACAAAATGTGAAACAAGCTAATTCAAAAATACGTCGACAAAATTCATCAAATGATTCCCATTCTATCTTTGCACTTTATCTTTATAAAAACCAGGTTACATGACAAGAGTTTTCTTGAATATTACTTAAAACCTAAGTTTTAAGGATAACATGAAGTTTTGAAACAATGCAAACACTTCTTGTAATTCCACTATTTAACTTGAAATACAGTTTTTATGGGAGAGCTACTTTTTTTCCAGGGAATTCTTGAAATTTTTGCCGGTTTAGGGTTCATGATAGGACCCCCTGTTGGCGGCTATTTATATCAGGTGAGTGATAGGTCATATTCATTGTTCTAAACGGTACTTTTCAACCTGCATTAAAAGTAGCTACAATTGCAAACATTTCCTACTAAAGCTCTTACAATGTACATAGGTGCACTATGAGTAAATCTAGGAAATATGTTATAAACATAATTATTAAAAATGATATCATATTTATGAAATATTGATATGAATAAAACGGCGTCAGTGTTTCATCCGGGGTTGAGCTTTCTTTCTGCTCAGCAACACACGATAAAATCACTTAATGTGGGTGTGTATTAATTATGTGTAACATGGGTCGGGGCATCCAATATACAGGATGCCCCGGCCTATATTACACATGATTCATACACGCGCACACGTTTAGTGATTTTTATCGAGTTTTCTAAGTATTATATACACTGGAGGCTCTTGAAATAGAGTGAGAACACCCTTTCTAAGCTTCCATATCATCCAGGAGGACCCCACAACACCTTTTCAGGATTGTCCTGGGGCTTAACTTATACCCTTCACCACAAACCTAGGAGTACCACCAGGATAGGGCACTTTCCCCATTCCAGACCTGAAAACAAAAAAATAAGTCCCTGAGCACACATGCGGACAGGTAGGAACACTCAATTAGAGATATGAGAACACAAAGATATATAGGTAGAAACATATCTGTCCTGAGAAGAACCATGCCAGGAAGAAGTAATATTCCTACACGGAGATACAAATGGGCTAGCTGGGATTCTGGCATTCTGAGGGCTAGAAGGAGCTTTTGGATCGGACATGCACGATACAAAAAGATCAAGCAAGGACAGGAGGCTTCCTCTTCTATCATGGCCCCTACCCATTTCCTTCCAGAGCTCGAGCAGGACACCAGTTGCAAGATTATCGATGATTTCAGAGCTATGCTACAAGCCCACTCGGACCTATTCCTAACCCATGAAGAATACAAGCTCTACACTTTCGTCAATCGACGGGACTTCCCACAGCAGCTTTGCTAACTCTGTAGGCTACATTACCACTATCTTCTAGCTTCTGGATATATACAGGACAAGCGGGTCTATGAAAGCAGCAGGCCTGGCTTCACGTACTGCGAATAGCTTCTACTACCACAAGGCTACAAACGGTTTCTACAACAAGGATTCTACTAGAGGCAGCCAGAGCGGTGGCCAGAGAAAGGCAGTGGAAATACATTGTTGGTCGAGTGCCTCGATACTACATGCTGCTATGGATCCAAAACCATAGAACTCACAGACCCATGTACACCCAAAGAGCAATAGACTGGAGACCCGCACAAAACCAAGGAGCAAGAGGCCGGGCAGGCACCAACACAGGATATTGATGCCACACAAGAGCCTCAAAGATGGATTCTGTCTAGTAAAGCAGTGTGGAATATCGAAAACAAAGATGTCTTGTGTTTGTACTGGACTATTCAAATTGCTATGAAATTGCAAAACCTCAAGGCAGCATGTCAATGCAGCAGAGGAAACGATTGTATTTGGCAAATAGGCTATACCATTCCCCAGTCCTCATCAGCATTACGAGCTACTACAGCGCCATTGGCATTGTAAGCTGTGAGTGCATTTGATATTGCAAGTTACTAGAGCACCTCAGCATTGCTAGTAGACCACTATGGTCCCTCCAGAAAAGTAGAACAGCATACTCTTGTAGTAGGCCATAGTATATAGTTTGCCAACGTCCAAGTCTAACCGTTATTTTGCCGGGGACCACCAAGGACTCATTTGGGTTGGCCCACCATCCATTCATGGCGATCATGCACAATGTTGCCATTATGTGCACGGTCAAGGGCAGCACCATCTGAGGCATCATCGAGAGGATAAAGGGTGAAATGGACTGCAGTGGCAGACAAAAGGCAGGGAAGAGCCAGCTGTCCTGTTTGAGTTAAGATGGACATCTCGGAGCTGCAAACAGAAACCCTGCAGGCGGGCCTGGCACAATTTGAGCAAGAGCTGCTGGCCCTGGGCTATGGGCTCGACAGTGTCAACTACATCCAGGACTTCTCCAGCACCCTGGACAGGGACACTGGTTGAGAACCTCCACAAGGCACAGGGCTTCCAGGTGGAAGGGGAAGCCCATAGCTGCCCACCTGGGAGATCCCCACGATCCTTGCCAACACCAGCTCTGTGGGAAGCACGTGTGCATGTGCACCTGGCTCGACAGCCAAAATAGCTTTATATCGGTGCATATATCTACAACAAGGTGGTCTCAAACTTTGAGGCCGTGGAAGTACAGAGTACAGTGGGCAGGCATCTTACAGAGTATGTGGACTGCCCTACAGTCACCTGTGGTGGAGCTTCCAACACCCGGCAATGCAGGCCCAGGAGTGCATGAAGATCAAGGTCTCAGTGTATGGTGACAACTCTACAGTAGGGGAGCTGGAGGTAGAGGTCCTGGAGATGGTGTCGCTGGAAGGGTCCCCTTCTTTGCCATGCAACTGCTAAGAGCTGAGTGGAGGTACCTCGCCACCTCGCGTGACAGATGTCTCGTCATGGCCTTCAGGCCCATCTTGACAAATATGTTCCTACTTATGTATCTTTATGTTCTTATTTCTCTAATTGAGTGTTCCTACCTGTCCGCATGTGTGCTCAGGGGCTTTTTAAAGGTCTGGAATGGGGAAGTGCCCTATCCTGGTGGTATTCCTAGGTTGGTGGAGAAGGGCATAAGTCATCCCTCTAACATCGCCTATGTTGGTGGTGAATGGTAGAAGTTAAGCCCTCTGGTAATCCTGGAATGGTGTTGTGGGCGGAATGGAGACTCAGAAAGGGGTGTTCTCACTATAATTCCAGACCCCCAGTGTATATACTACTTTGCAAAGCAGAAAGGAGGCTAAACCCTAATGAAATAATAACGCAGTATGGTTTTATTAATATTAATATTCACATTTACTATTTAGAATATTTATGAATATAATATCACAATCCTATAGTGCAACCGTGTAATTTAGTGTTCTTTTCTTTTTTTATTACCATAGGTTGGCGGATACAGTTTACCTTTCATCGTCTTAGGATCATGTACAGTTCTAGTAGTTCTGGTAAATTATTTTGTTCTGCCACAACGAAGAGGTAGGTCAAATTTCTGACAGCTAGATTGTAATGAACTAAAATTTGTCAAGTCCCCAAACCTACGTATATGTATTTACCAAACGTCAATGCATGCTACATGCATCGCATTTGCCCTAACAAGGAATTGAAGTAGACGTTCAAGGGTATTTAGAAATGGGGATGGGGAATGGAAAGCATAGTCTCCATGAAACACTAAACCTTGTGATTGGTTGGAAAAATCCTGTAGTTGATGAATGGATCCCAACGGTTACTCTGTTGAGCAGGACTCACAGATCAAGGCCACAGTACGATAATGGTCAGCAACGTTTTTGTACCCACTGATTCCTGAACAAGCCACCACACAAATAATAGGTAACACAGTTCACTACCAGTGACAATTGTTGCAGTCACATACCATTGTAAGATAGATAAAAAGTTGATAAAATAGATAAGATAGATAAAAACTTTTTTCACTATATCGAAAAGGCAGCTCAATAGCAACAAGCAAGCTCATAAGTACACCGTTTTTGCACAAACAATTCAGCTATGTTTGTTGCGTATAGACACAAAAGCGTGGTGGTATCCCTACATAATATTTGCCAGAAGAAAATTGCCTTAATTGTTGCTGAAAGCCAAAATTTATTATTTTATTACCAAATCTGAATACTTGTACATATGCCATAAACATTGACCAATTAAGAACTGGCTCTCGTATTGACCTTTGTATAGCATTAGTTAAGATAGGCCATACAAATGTATTTGAGTGTACATGTTTGGTGTAATTGAAAACAGAGATAAGTTGGGATTCTGTGGTGCAACTCTCATTCATCCCTGACATGTTAAGATGCTGCTACATTTTTTCATTTAAAATCACCACCACCACCACAACAACAACAACAAAAACAGGCTTAAACTTTCCTTTTTGAATTAAGTCTTCAACTGTACATTCCATTTGCACATTAACAAAATACACACCGACTTCACAGTTTTGTTACTTTTTTCTGTATTTACTTCAGAGAGTGACAGACCAGAGTCAGGGTCCATTTTGCGGTTATTGAAAATACCGTCAATAGTCGTGACATCATTTTGTGTACTGGCTGGCGCCATGGGGATTAGTTTTCTTGATCCAACGCTGGCAAATCATCTCCAACAGGTAAATGCAAAGCGTGTTTATAATTTTATAGTACCACAAAATATTTCGTTGTTACATCCATCAAGGTATGACTTAATGCCATTTATCAATGCCCATGCATCTGATGTATTTGTAGCAAGTCTAGTATATGAGTTACATTTTTCAAATTTCAACCCTATTTTAATTCCTTTAATATAAATTTTAACTTATACAGCTTAGATGTGGTTAGAAAATTTACTTTTCATACAATGCAGTATTGTCCTGTATTTTATCTACTTACCAGTTTCACCTAGATACAACAGCAATTGGACTGATGTTTCTCATAATATCTGCATCCTACACGATAGCATCATTTTTCTGGGGCTACATAACAGATAAATTTGTGAGTAACACTTCTTAAATTTGTTGAGTAAATTCGTGAACTTTTCTTGAATTGCCAGATAGTGTGCAGTGTACTGTTGACAGATCTACTAATTCCCTTAGTCATGGCAGACACAAATGTATATCAGCTGCTCTTTTATGTCTGTTCCCTTTCAGGATATTCCGAAGTTAATGATGATACTAGCTAGGCAAAATAGGTTCATGTGCAGCACATCTCTACCTGGGACCATCTCCATTTCTCAATACAAAAAGGTGGGTAGTTTGGAAAACCTTATGTGATCGTATCCCCATTTAGAACAAGTGGCACTGCTTTTCTATGTATACTTAAATGTAAATTCATAGCATGTGTGTGCTAAAAATAACCAACAGACCTATTTCTGTTTCTTTGCAGCCAACTATGGTTAGCAATGCTTAATGAATGGTCGCTGAAAAATTCATGAATAGTGCATGATGACGCCCTCTAGCTCATGAACTATTTTGTAAAATAGAATTAACATGTCATGCATTTGCTATAATGTTAACTTGAACAGAATATTTGATGAACATGTAATGGTGCATCGTGTTATTTCAAAAAGTAATGAAAAAATTATACATGAACAGTTCATGAAATGTGTCCATATCATAAATAGTTTATGTGTGTGTGAGTATGTCATGAATAAATCATAAATTTTGTTGAGTATCTAATGAGTATTTCATGAATTTTGTCTATGAACATACAATATGACTTATTCACAAATTAACATGAATATTGAATTGTGTTATTTCTTATACAATAATTAAGATATTATTAATTGATTATTCCTATGTGCTGAAGATATTATGAATAAATGAATCATGAATGTGTTGGATATTTTATGAAAAAATCAAGAATTTTGTTGAACATTTAATGAATGTTTTACGAGTGTTATCGATTAACATCTATAATGATGCTATTATTTGATGAATATTTTATGAACCATGTTTCCATGAATTTTTGAAGAATAATTCACCATCGTTAATCAAATATTCTGTTCAATTTAACATTCATGCATATGTGTGAATGTCAATGCCTTTCCTGAAAAACGCATGAACAGAATTCATGCTCTGTGCATGGTTCATTCATCATCCACTTACATGGTGTTTAGTTGGTGAGCAATAGTAATTATTCTGCCTGAGAATCTTGCTGCTGCAATGAAATCATTACCAATGAAAATCAGAATGGAAGTCTTGTAAGAAACGGATTTTTTTAAATTACTGCAATATTTGATTTGCATTGTGAAGAAAATTATTTTTCCTTCTTTCATCTACAGGAGAAGAGTACCAATACACCAAACCGAGGTTGCGACTTCTGTAAATCAAGAAGGCGATGTAAACGCTCCACTGTTGTCAGATTGAGTTTGTAAACATTAAAACAAAACTGCTATCGTTGAAACTTTTGATTTTAAATTCTTTGTAGATTTGATATGCTAGCCTGTGTAAAATGTAATCGGTAAGTAACAGTTCAAGAGATCAAGTGATATAATCATCTTAAACTGGATAAATATATTATGGGATCCAGGATTCTATCGGTATTTCGTTTCACTTACTATGAATACAAAAAGAGCTTATAAACAGTTATTACCCCTTTCCCAAAGTGGGCACCTATATCTATCGGAGTTTCATCGGTTTTAGCGGTTTCGTCTTAAGGTTGATGTGGCGACAGAAATTGCTGGACAACTTATACATTCGTTGAACTGAAAAGCAGGCCAAGGCAACTTTGCAGGGGAAAATATTTTTGAACATCTTTCATTATTTCGTCACCTGCGCATGCATATGCCAAAGAATAGAGCAGTCAGAAAAAAAGGTGCACCAAATTCCATTACTTTTTCAGATAAGTAAAATTTTCAGTTTTAACACGATTGGAACTAATTTGGGATAATTGGATTTTCATATTTTTCAAATTTCTCAAAAGTGTTAGGTGCCGTATAGCTGAGTGTTGCAATATTGCAAATTACTCGTAAAAACAAGTGTGTAATGTAAAAAGAAAGACAGATGAGATTACATTTGTAGCTTAAATCGGCATTAGTTCACCGTCCAATTATCCCAAATTAGTTGCAATTGTGTTTTTTATATGTTGCATGACATTGTATGACATGCACTGTACTTTATTAATGTTTATTTATATTGTTATGTTTATTTCATTTATTTTACACATTGTGCTCGTATCATTCTCCTTGTTCGGAGTTCGTTTACATTGCTCTGTCAGGAATTTTGGCATAAATCCAATAATATAAACTGCAAAACCTGTCACAAAATTGCTTCATAAAAAAGGGGCCATAATTATCAGTACGTTCCGGCGATAAATGACAAACTTCAATACCGCAAAAAATGTATTTATATCCACTTGCCTCAGATATGCCATTTCTACCAATACTTACACTCCTTTCTAGAAATACTCTCAACTTTCCAAAAATACAAGTTAAATGGCCTCTCTTACCTGTTTAATTCATTTAGAAAGGATACAAAACCCCATATCCATACGTACTTTTTATCACGATGAAACAAAATACTTCAGGCGAGTCGGCACAGGAGAGAGGGCGCACCCCAAACATCCAATTTTACATTTTTAAAGAACAAAAAATATATGGCCGTACATTCTGACATTTCTGATGAAGGACAGTGTTCAAGGCGCAGTCTTCCTACAGGGCAATGAATCTAATAGTCCTGTCACACCTTGACGATTTAGGCAGCGTGTGCCGACGTATCAAAATTTCTCAAAAACTCTGGCATACACTGAACTAACGATGTATTTTTCAATTTGGGGCGTAAATGTATACATAGCATATTCATAACGATTTGGACGTATACATAATGTATTAGTAAATATATAGAAGGTTTCAATAACTGATAGGGAACGTATACCAACGAATACTTAGCGTGTTGCCGGCGTTCACAACTTATGCCTAACTATAGTCTAACTTATGCCCAACGAGTCTATTTTATGCATAGCGGCAGTGTATAGCCGATGATCATGTGTCGCAGCCTATAAAAAGGCTGCCATTCTATTCATCTCCTACGTTCGCCTCAACTGGCACAGTGTCAAAATGATGAGGTCATGCTGATATTAGAGAACAGGTAGACTAGGTATTCTCGTCTCAGCCTTGCAGGATTCTCAATCTCTCGGATGACAATCTGCTCACCATGGAGTCTTGAGGAGTACTGACGGATCCCTCCTGTGAACCCCATTTTTACATACCCATTCGCCTAAACGCTGCCGATACGCCATTATACGGTAGTTGTAAATTAGAAACACGTCCAGGAAGTTCTGTGGTCGCCCGGAACACGTCAAATACCTCTCATATGCAAATATGCGTTGGGGGTAACTTCGACACAGGTTCCAAGCACGTTACTCATAAGTCTATAATACGTTTTGGGTACGCTAGACAATTATCTCGACGCATTTTGACCTACCAATAACTTACAAGTAACGTATGTGAACGTGCGTCAACGAGCGCATAACCTACCAACAACTTATTGCCCGCGTGTGCGGGACGTACGAGCCATACGCTGGCATACGTACGTCGAAAAGTTTTGTGCTTCGACGACCTAGCCGTACTACGACGTATACCAGTGTGCTTCAGCTTCTACCTACAACTACGTGAAGGGGGTACTCTAGAAAGAATGGAAAGCAGGTAAACATTGGGAAAGAAATCTTTTAGACACTGTAGGCCTACCAAACAATGTCAGTGACACATGCAGAATCGGGCATACACCATGACGAAGACAATGATAATAGCATGGTCTTTGAAATTGGTAGCAGCACAAGTTTATGTATACTTATACTATATAGGACGACAGAAGTCTAGTAAATAAACTCCATATAAAACGTTCAGCGATTTTATCAAGTGTTGCCTGATGCAATATCAAAACTTTTATTGATAATATTAGTATTTCATAATACTTCGTCATTATAATATCGATATTGTATTTCTTAGACTATTTACTTCTTGTTCGCCTCTGCGCATGCATGACGTTTTTAGTGCCCTAGTTCGGTGATTTATGGGCTTTGTGACGAACCATCGATCAACAGTTGGCTATAGTGTTCAAGGTATAAAGTATTCATGCTCGATGTCGAAGCAAATTGACGGTTCGTGGAGCATACAGCAACATTCCTGATGGTTGTACCATGAAATGTTACATTTAGTGCTTTGCATAAAACGTTCCAGACCCGGTTTGCCCGAATACAATCGCGATGAACACTTTTAATCGAGTTCATACTACTGACAGGTGAGTATATTTCGGAAGGCCTCGTTACTTGGATGGTACTACTAATGTTGATATATACAAATGTGAGTGAACTTGACTTTTAAAACTCACGCCCTTGTTCGCTCTGGTCACACAGCGCCCTTGCTCCGTTTTGTCTACCGATACAGTAGCAACATCACTGCGTCGCGTTGACCTCTGAGATACCCAGATGGACTGGCCAGCCGTACGCATTATAGTACATAATAATTCACTCTGAACCAAGAGCTCAAAATGGCAGAATGAAGGTTATCTCGGGTCAACGTCTCGCTCAGGAGACTTTGGCTAAAAGGACTCAATAGAGGCTCGTGTTGACCTAAAAAGGAAGACTGAATTGTCTATTTCTTTGTGTATAAACCGGACTCCTACGATTTACGACCTTATGTTGCGTCAGTTCTAAAGTGAGGTAAGCGTATGAGGGGTTCTGAAATCCCCCATATTGCATGTCACTTACCCGTAAGGCATTTGCGTAAAATACGCGTATATGTTTACCTTGAAAATGCCTAGAAATATGACCTCAAGTCCCAGTCTATCGACCACATACTCAAAAGTTGCGATAATCTACAACTCTTGGTGTCACGTTCCGAACTTACAATGATGTGTACATGTTATGAAACGTTTTCTTTCCCTGATTTTGAAGTA
The DNA here is from genome assembly GCF_041260155.1 of Ptychodera flava. Taxonomy (NCBI): domain Eukaryota; kingdom Metazoa; phylum Hemichordata; class Enteropneusta; family Ptychoderidae; genus Ptychodera; species Ptychodera flava. Next base: position 16,059,030 of record NC_091944.1, on the reverse strand, counting down.
CCCTACCGATAAATATCAACAAATTCAAACATTTTCAGATACATATGGAAGAGGTGTCTGACAAAGGTTAAACTGTAAATCTTGCACTTTATGGTGCAACGATTTGCAAATTTGAGACAATTGGTGGCCAGTATGATTTACTAGGTATGATCCAAATCAATTATTGGATGTTTATATGGGCTGCATAACTGTAATAATGGTTGCTGCAGACGATGTCGTCATCCCACGGATACGCATGACTGCGGCGGACATGGTCCCGGGATAACCCCGCTCTCGCTTTTCTGCCATCACATACAGTGCGCTGTGCATGCATAATAATGTGACCCCAACATGCGATCAAAACGCGGTCACTATATTCAGGGACGATTCGTGCTGTGCTGTTACATAGCATAAAGGTTAAAAGTTGATTTTCAATGTACACTAGAATTATTGTTAGGAAAGTAACTTTCACAAGAGCTATTAAAACAAGAGAAAAAATACCCAAGTTTTCATTTTCAAGGTGTATGACACGTCATTGACATGTGAATATTTTCGTTTTACCTCATTTTTAACTGATGCATGTTTTGCACGAAGAAAACATACTTTTTGCAGTGAAAGAGAAACAAAGTGACCATTAAATCGTATGTACTTTCATTTAGCAGTCAACAAGAACTTGTCACCATAGCAACAAACCTCGCCGATGAAGAGAACACGGATGGCAGTATTCAAGATCATACAGGGTCGGACAGTTCAGCCAAGAGTCGGGCTTTTACAAGAAGACAGAAGCTGACTTTATTGAGCATTTCATTGGGCAATCTTGCAGACTTCATAAGTTTTAGCATCCTTGCACCGTTCTACCCAGCTAAGGTAAGACGTAACTGCAATTAGGAACAGCCAACAAGCTAATTTTGAAAAAATATTACTAAAGGGGTTTCTTCTTGAAAATATTCTACTTTAGGTACTTTGAATGAAATTGAAATTTTGAGGGAAATTGAAAACAGTTCACAAATGATACACCTTTATGAAAAAATCCCCTCCAATCACCAGTTTTGCTCTCTATCCACGACATATGAAAAATAAATTTCTGCTTGGTTTCTTCATTACAAAAGCTTCCCACTGCATGGCAAACACAAACAACAAAACTCTACTCTCTAAATACCTTCTCAGATGTTTTTCCAAGTTGCCCACTGAGAAAAAAAAACTAACATTTCCTTACCCACTAATGATCAAAATTTGTCAGCCTACTCTTTCCGAACCTGCTGAAACAAAAAAATGCTCACTAATTAATCAGCAAAGAAATACTTGCAAACACGTTTTCACGATCTGTTTGATTGCCTGTCCCTGATGTAATGATTACACATACAATATGATACCTCGGTCACTCAAATGATTAGCGACAGCATTCCCGGCTTTGACTTATTACAGTGATTTATGTACTGTATCACTTCATACAATATTTAGACAAGTTTGGAACCAATCCTGACGATGTAGCATGCTAGCAGGGGGTACGCTTACCCGTTCCTGACACCTGGTACTACCGCTAACTATCATTTGTTCAGGATGTTCCTACTTAAATTTGTAAATCTCAAATGTCCCATGGACCTGGTAATGTATTTCTAGAATGGAAATGATTATTGGACCAGTTTAATGTCATATATATACATCAAGCCATTTGTTTTTGTTGAAATATCTCTAAACATTGTTATTTTGGAATAATTCAATCTCCACTTATAATTGATAACACTGTTGGATAATGTTTCAGTCATGCCATTTAAATAAACTCGTTACTGGCTTAAACTGCGGTTTTAAAACTTCTGATCTGATTAATTGATAGCTAGCTGTCCGTCAGCTATCAAAAAGGAAGATTGTCCATCTGCATCCGGCATCCTCCATGACCTCTGCACTTCTCTGAAAACGTTGCTCAGAAAAGTTTCATTGAAGGTCTTCAAGTCATTCTTGATGACCCAGCTTAGTTTTTGTTCAAATGATGAGAATATTTCACATACGAACTATTTAGGCAATTCATTTTAGTTTTTGACAAGCATCTTTTTCTCTTACAATGATCTGACTGCTTTAACATTCCATGTGCAGCTTCTTAGGGATGCCTTTCTTGAGTTTATGAAAATAACAAAACTTGCGTATTAAAATTTTTGAGAACTTTTGCTGATATTTTGCTCAATTTTCTTCAGAAAGCCTTCTTCTCCTAAATTGTCAAATAAAATTGGGTATGAAGATTCTAAGGAATGAAATCATTAAGTGTTTTTGAACAAATGATGATGAAATTTGCATATGTAAATCTATGGGGGCTAATTTTCGCATTTTTGGTTGAGGCACAGCTGTATCTGATACTACCAGTCTTCACCTTGACATTCAAGATCTAGCTTCGTAGGGATGACTTCATCAAGTTATATTAAAATTAGCATAACATTTTGATATGTAAATTTCAATGAATCAAATGATTTTCAGAGTTTTTTTTCTGACTTTTCTGCAAAGATCTTCTCCTCTTAAACTTTGTCCGACTCCAATCACGTTTGGTTCATTTATGTCTCAAGGCATAAGTTCAATCAGTTTTCTTTAAATGATGATAAAGAATAGATATGCAAATAGTCAGAGACAATTTTCTCAATTTTGATCAACAATTTCTTTTCTCTGATGCCACTGGCCATATACCACAAAAATTAAACATGCAGCTATTTTCACATACCTTTTGCTAAAATTTTCTTCAAATATTTTCTCTGAAACTGTTAAATAGTTGTCAAATTTAGTTTGTAAGTTACAAGGGATGACCTAATTCAGGTTTGTTCAAATGACAACTGTGAACATGTATTTAAAACATATTTCTCCTTTTATTGTTTAACCAAGGTTCTGTTGAAAAACACTCTTGTGAGGCTCGAGTATTTTCTTTGATATAGATGTTAGTGGTGCCTGTACCAACTGATCCTGTTCAAAATGGGAACCAATGCAGTTTCATTGATGATTTTTTCCATGTTTTCATTACAGGCTAATGACATGGGTGCCTCCGATACCATAGTAGGTCTGGTCTTTGGATGTTTTGCCCTTGTCATGTTCTTGACATCGCCGATATTTGGTAAATTTGTAAGTATGTTCGAGCTCATACACTTACATACTTGTATATATATATATATATATATATATATATATATATATATATATATATATATATATATATATATATATATATATATATATATATATATATATATATAACCGTACGCTCTGTGCCCAAGTTCAGAGGTTGCCATAAAGCCATTATGGTGATAACCGGGAGGGCACATTGTATACATTTTGTATATATATATATATATATATATATATATATATATATATATATATATATTATATATATATATATATATATATATATATATATATATATATATAATGTGTTTGCGTGTCTGTGTCAGTGTGTGTGTATGTGTCAGTGTGCATTGTAAAATATGGCATATGCATTCCTATTTGTTTTTTTTTGAAATTCAAATGATTTTGTGGCAGTTTTACTTGTAGTCCATGCACCCATGCTAAATACCTTCACTGGTGCAATAAAGTTTTAAACAATTGCCTCACAACTGCTGGGGATAGGCATGTGTGAGGTAAATGTAACAGTTTGCATATGGGTGTTAAATTAGAAGATGGCTACATTCACAAATAACAGTTAGGGAGGGGGCTTGAGGAATCGCTATTGATTTTTTTTCAGCCCCTTCAGTACCGTAAAAAATTCCCAAGACCCCCTCTATATGAACAAAATTTTCCACGTCTCCGCCAATTATAATAAAGCCGCACGTTCATTAGGGATGCACCAAAGAAAAATAAACATGTATTGGGCAGTTCTACTCGCTGATGTTTGACTCTACCTGTTATTACCAGTTTGTAGAGTCATAAACCTATAAGGCAAGTTCATAAATTGATTCATATTTTAAAACTCATCAGTGGACTTTTTGGATTTATAAATCAAAGCCGACTTGACTAAATCCCACTCTGGCCAAGTCAATGGCACCTGCTGAAGAGCATACAAAACAACAATCATAAGAGAGTGTTCAAACTAAAATAATTTCATTTAGTCGCACATTTTCTCATTTAAATTAGAGTCTTTACTGTGCAAATTTGACTTTTATAATATTTTACGATGAGAATGTGAAATTTAGAAAAGCATGGTGACCGGGAGCAATATCTTTTCTTTGATATTTGATTATTCTCAAATGCCAGAATTCAAAAATCTCTGATAACTTTAAAGTCTTCTGGTCTTCCATGTGTTGTTCTCTGGCCTGATCTTTTGTACAAGTATGTTTCACCGTCATGTGCGTCACACGATCTGAACTCTTCTTCAACTACTTCATAGTCAGAGCTATTCATACACTTTTAGATTTTTTTGAGGTAAAAGTAATGAAATGCAACAAAATGGTTCTAGATCTTGTTTAATTAGTGCTAACATTAAAACAATTGGATGACATTAAAATGTTCTTCAATTTTTTTAGTGAATCACCCACCAAACCTTGGAATCGTAAAACGCAAACTGGAACCAACACATTTTTGAGGTCCCCTATAGACAGAGCAAAACGTTGAAGTCCCCCTCTACTACTCCCAGCATTTTCGAATCCCCTTGAATTTCTCCAGCCCCCATTCATTTTTTGTGAACGCAGCCTAAGACCTTGGTGCAGAATACTCTGATTCAAATTGTACTCCTATAAAATACCAATTGCACTAAAATATAGTTTTCGCCAGATAAATTGGGGCATGAGTAAGTTCATCCTTTGATATGGTCGTACACGATTTTTGTGTGTGCCAATTTAATAGACATTCAAGCCATTCAATGGAAATTTGCTTAACCTAAGTGTGTCACACATGCTCGGAACATTTGTCAATTCAAAGTCATCTTTGAACGCAACTAAAGTGTTTCTTTTTCAACATTATTTTATTATCATTATGACGTATCATAATCCACTACAGAGTTAATCATTGCCCATGACACAGCTGTGCTAATGATAATTGCCAATTTTCCCATAGAACACACTTTTTCTGTTTTTCAGCTTCCACAACTTGGTGCCAAGTTTCTATTTTTGTCAGGGTTATTCACAAGTGGCATCAGTGTGATAATATTCGGGTGAGTGGTGAACCTCTGAATTATCTCAAACTTGAGGCAATTAAGGTAACACATACTTTAACGCAAACATTACAATTGATTGGCACATTCAAGATAAAGATTACAGTATTATTCAACCGTTTTGTAAATATGATGAATTATTTGGGATGTAAAACATTTATTTGCCGGTTGCAGAGGTAATAGTCTAGTACCTCGATGGAGGAGTTTTGTCGTCGGATATTTTTGGTCTTCGTCCATACTCCGTCTAGCCGCAAGGTCGATGATCAGGTTACAGTATGCAAAACCGATAATTTTAATGTGAATGGTTTCCAACAGAGACCGTGGTGTCACTGGGCGTCCCTTTCAAAGTTAATCAGTTAAAATGGTCCTCTCCTGATTGGCCTATGATTACATAGGTGTTGCTAATTAATATTCATTGTACCCAATTATATGGCACGTGTTGTCAGGTTATTTCTTCACGCGGTAATTACATCGTAGCTACGCCCTGAACAAGTCACATGAAAGGTTCATTTTGAGCGATTGACTTTGAAATAATAAGTGATATAAGGTCTCTGTGGAAGATCAATCACATTAAAATTACCGGTGGCAGTTTTGCATACTATAGCTTGATCATCAACCTTGCGGCTAGACAGAGTATTGGCGAAGGCTAGAAATCTCCGAAGGCAAAATTACTACGTCGAGATACTAGAATCTATTGGTAGGCCTAACTGCTTTTGTTTTCATGAGGAACCGAGTTAATTATTTTTGGATTTTAGCACTTTTTGGTTACGAAAACTTATCACTGCGTGTGTCTTTCACAGATTTCCATGTAAAGCGTATGCAACACTATAAGTGATGATTACAATTACTAAGCTATTCTGTTTTGTCTTGTTTTTGTAGATTTCTGGACAAGCTCAACCCTGGGACTGAGTTTATAGTGTTTTGTTTCATAGTTCGAGTGGTTGAGGGCGTTGGAGCATCTGCGTCTGCTACCGCAAGCTTTGCCATAATTGCGCAGACATTTCCAGACAATGTATCTACAGTGTTTGTAAGTCAGAAATTTGTCGGAAAGACATGTAAACATGAATTTTCCTTCATGTCGTTTATTCATTATGCTGAGTGGTTGTGATTTCAACTGGAACAAAGTTGTCCCTGAGGCTATCTGAAACCCAGTTGTGTTCAAGTCATCATCACTTTGATAAAGTTGTGAAATATATGATAGCAAGTACATGGGTGAGAGCATCATGAAGTATATCTACAACCTCAGGTTCTGTCTGGCCTAGCTCAAGGTTAGGAACTCCGCTCGGTTATTGATCTGACCACGCTTTTCTGGTCGGGTTTGATTGCTGTTGTCTTCGACAGGTCAATACGTGTGTTATTCGCCCTGAGTTTCAATGCGATCAAGAACAATACTTAACTATTCTCACTTGAGTTTCACCAATTTTGTTGTATTTGTCAGCAAACCTTCCCGGACAAGTCCCCAATTTCTAAAACGACAGATGAAGGCGGTGAAGTGAGCGATTTTTTATAAAAGAAACTTATTAAAACTAATAACTGAGCTAAGGGGAAAGCTAAAGCAATGTACATAGTACATTTACTTTATAGCTTAGCTGGCACGGCAAAAACTCGTAAATTACAGTCTCAAAGGAGTTGTGACCAGATAGACACTAATAAGTGAGAGAGCGAATCCTTCTCTGGCTACAGTTTTAATGTAGGTTAGTCTCGGTTACTCAGACTGCTATGCCGTACTCTCTTCCGGCCGCCCCTACACACTAGGGGCGGCTGGAAGAGAGCCCCGCAGAGCAGTCTGGGTACCTGAGACTAGATGTAGGTCTGAACCGCGCATAGTTCACAAAGCAAAAATCAAGCATGAAGGTGTTGAAGTGGATTCCAAATAGTCATGTGAAAATCTGTACCGCCAGGTATTTTTACTGAAAAGAAGCTATCTAGAGAATAGCAGAAAATTCTTGACGCTCCATTGATATGCTAATTACAGTTCTAAAAATATCTTCACTTGTTGTAAATATGACCTTCCAAGAACATTCTAGACTACACTAGACTAACTAACTGGTAATCGGGAAGAACTACCTATATATTAAACGTTTTAGTGTCATACTGCTTGCCAGTTTCGTTTCCTGGAGCCAACAGTAAACGTTCAAAGCTAGCCACTGGTGATAATTCCCCTGTTACAAAGCCGGCAAGTGTGCTTTAATGGAAAAATGAACCAACATTCAGATATGGGATGTGCAATCGACGTGAATTTGGAGGGATGTCCAGAATTGTGATATCCTTGAATGTAGCCTTTCGCATTCAGCTTTCGGCCTTCTGAATATTTTTTAAATTCTACTATGTACACTATGTAACTTGAAATGCATTTTTTATAGGAGAGATACTTTCTTTCAGGGAATTATTGAAATTTTTACTGGCTTAGGGTTCATGATAGGACCCCCTGTTGGCGGCTATTTATATCAGGTACGTGATACGCCACATTCATTGCTCAAAATGGTACTTTAATCAACCTGCCTTATCAAGTAGCTAAAATCACAGACATTTCCTACTTAATGTGCGTGTGTATGACTTATTCAACAATCTATCGGCATACCAATGGGTACAAATTGTGCACCCCTTCTTAATCTTGCTGACTTATTTCTGTATTCAAATGAAGCAGAGTTCATACAATCTCTCTACGAAGCAGACGCTAAAAACTTGCAAGGCGTTTTAACAACACGCACAGATATATAGATGATCTGATTAGTCTAGACAATCCAGACATATCAAATTACTTACATCATATTTATCCTGATGAGCTGGAAATCAAAGAAATAACAGAAGGTAGGAAGTCTGCTTCATATCATGATCTGTTCCTACAAGTGGGTACCAACGGGCTACACACTAAGCTGTATGACAAAAGGGATGATTTCGATTTTGAAATCATAAATTATCCCCACTTGTCATGTAATATTCCGTCTGCACCTGCTTATGGTGTGTACGTGTCTCAACTTCTCAGATATTGTAGGGCTTGTGATTCCTACGCTGATTTTCAACTGAGACACAGCTCAGTGGCATCAAAACTAGTTAGACAGGGATACACAACAAAAAGACTCGTCAGGACTTCCAAAGTTCTACAGTCGATATGACGACATTGTGGCCAAATATATGACACCTTGGTCACTCAAATGATTAGCGACAGCATTCCAGGCTTAGACTTATTACAGTGATTCATATCCTGTATCATTTCATACAATATTTAGACAATTTTGGGACCAATCCTGACGGGTGTAGCATGCTAGCAGGGTACGCTTACTCATCCCGGACACCTGGTACCACCACTAACTATGAGTGTTTCAGGATGGTCTTACTTAAGGGACCGTTCAGTTTTTACGGCCGGGGGAGAGGGCCCGGCAAAATCCAGGGGGGGGGGTCATCATAATTTTGGAATCCATGAAGGGGGGAGGGGTCATGGCTTTTTCACTGGTAGGAAAGGGGGTCACCACATTTTCAAAAACATAATACCTACAATGAAGTTCAATTTATGCCATGGCCATGATCGACCCTCTTTACCAGTGGGCCGCCTTTGGTGGCCCACTACAATAAATTGACTGTATGTAATGGCCCATGACCCTCTTAACGGGCGGATGACTTTGGTGGCCCACTCCAATTAGGTTTACTTCATGCAATGGCCATGATCGACCCTCTTTACTGGTGCGCAGCCTTCGGCGGCCCACTACAATAAATTGACTATATGTAATGGCCAATGACCCTCTTTACAGGTGGCCCACTCAAATAAAGTTTGCTTTACATAATGGCCCATGACCCTCTAAACCGGAGGGCTGCCTTTAGCGAACCACTCCACTTTATACAATGCCGATGGACATAAGTTGTCTATGGAAATAAAGTTAAAAATTGCCCAACAGTTGTCCTAATTGACAGACGTTTGCATGGATGTGGCAGGGAAGTTTGTGCACTGGCATCTCTGCTACACGAATAAAGTGCGCCGCGTACCGTAGTTCAAATCCAAACCGTGCGGGTAAATTTGACATATGGGTTTTGGTTATTTTTCAGCCATGGGGGGTCATCTTTTTTTCACGACAAATGCAGGGGGTCTGTATTTTTTTGAACACCGGCGGCAAGATTTTGCCGCCCCCCAGGCCATAAAAATGAACGGTCCCTAGATTTGTAAATAAAAAATGTCCCTTGGACCTGGTAACGTATTACCTTGAATGGTAATGATTATTGGACCAGTTTAATGTCATATTATGTGTAACATGGGTCTGGGCATTCAATATACAGGATTCCTTGACCCATGTTACACATAATTCATACACGCGCACATGTTTAGTGATTTTTATCTAGTATTGCTAAATAGTATATACACTGGGGGTTCTGGGATTATCGTGAAATCACCCTTTCTAAGCCTCAATTCTATCCAGGAGGACCCACAACACTGTTTCAGGATTGTCCAGCGGCTTAACTTATACCCTTCACCATCAACCTAGGAGTACCACCAGGATAGGGCACTTCCCAGATTCCAGACCTGAAAACAAAAAATAAGCCCCTTAGCACACATGTGGACAGGTAGGAACACTCAATTAGAGAAATGAGAACACAAAGATATATAGGTAGGAACATATCTGTCAAGAGAAGAACCATGTCAGGAAGAAGCAATATTCCATCCTCCGCCTATGCAGAGATACAAGTGGGCTAGCTGGGATAACGAGGGCTAGAAGGAGCTATGGGATCGGACGTGCACAATATGAAGAGATCCAGCAAGGAAAGGAGGCTTCCCCTTCTATCATGCCCCCTCCCACTTCCTTCCAGGGCTCGTGCTGGACACAGTGGCAAGATTATCGATGATTTCTGAGCTATGCTATGGACCCACTAGGACCTATTCCCAACCCTGAAGAATACAAGCTTTTGGTGGATGCAAAAGATGACATGCGGTTCTACACTTTTCATCCATCGAGGGGATTTCCAACAGCAGCCTTGCTAACTCTATAGGCTACAATACCATTATCTCGTAGCTTCTGGATATGTACAGGACATCGACCGGCTTCACGTACTGTGAATGGCTTCTACTACCACTAGGCTACAAATGGTTTCTACAACCAGGATTATACAAGAGGCAGCCAGAGCAGTGGCCAGAGGATGGCAGTGCACATACATCGGCGGTCGAGGGCCTCGATACTACTTGATACTGTCGATCGAAAACCATAGAACCCATAGCAAAATGAGTATACTGGAAAAGCAAACAAAAGGCAGACAGGAGACCGAAGACCAAACAGCAAGAGACTGGAGACCTGCAGACAACAAAGGAGCAAGAGACCAGGTAGGCACCAACACAGAATATTGATGCCACACAAGAGCAAGAAGACCTGTTGCAGCTTCCAAGATGTATTCTGTCTGGCAAAGTAGTGTGGAACATTGAAAACAAAGATGGATTGTGTTTTTAATGGACTATTTGAACTGACACGAAATTGCAAAACTTTAAGGCAGCATGTCATTGCGGCAGAAAGGACGATTGTTTTTGGCAAAAGATATAGGCTATAGCATTCCCAAGTCCACATCGGCATTACAAGCTACAAGAGCGCAACTGGCATTGCAAGCTGTAAGTGCCATCTATATTGCCAGGTACTAGAGCACCTCAGTTTTGCTAGTAGACCACTATGGTCCCTCAGGAAAAGCAGAACAGCACACCCTCACAGTAGCCATTAGTAGATAGTTTGCCGTGGTCCCACCATGCAAGCACCCGTTTGGATGGGACCACCACCCATGCATGGTGTTAATGCACACCATTGCCATAAGATGCACGATCGAGGGCAGCACCATCTAGGGCACCATCCAGAGGATAAAGGGAGAAATGGACAGCAGTGCAAAACAAAAGGCAGGAAAGAGCCACTTGTCCTGTTTGAGTTAAGATAAACGTCTCAGAGCTGCAAATAGAAACCCTGCAGGCGGGCCTGGCACAATTCCAGCAAGAGCTGCTGGCCCTGTGCTATGGGCTCTACAGTGTTGACTACACGCAGGACTTCTCCAGCACCCTTGACATAGAGGCTGGTTGAGAGCCTCCACAAGGCACATGGCTTCCAGATGGAAGGGGAGGCCCACAGAGGCCCACTAGGGAGGTTCCCATTATCTTTGCCAACATCAGCTCTGTGGGGAAACGGTTGTGCTCGTGTACCTGGCTCAACAGCTGCAACAACTGCATAATTGTCACCAAGATTTACAACAAGGTGGTCTCCAGCTTTGAGGCTGTGGAGGTACAGAGTATAGTGGACAGGCACCTTGCAGAGTATGTGGACTGCCCCACAGCCACCTGCAGTGGAGCTTCCAACACCTGGCAATGTAGGCTCAGGGGTGCATCCAGATCAGGGTCTTGGTGTACGGTGACAACTCTTTTATAGGGGAGCTGGAGGCCGAGGTCCTGGAGATGGTGTCGCTGGAAGGGTTCCCCTCTTTGCCATGCAACTGGTTAGGGCCAAGCGGCAGAACGTCGCCTCATCATAGCCTCAAGGCCCTTCTTGCAGATATGTTCCTATCTATATAACTTTACGTTCTTGATTCTCTAAGTGAGTTGTCCTACTTGTCCGCTTGTGTGCTCAGGGGCTTATTTGTTGTTTTCAGCTCTGGAATGACGGAAGTGCCCTATCCTGGTGGTAAAGGGCATAAGTTAAGCCCGCTGCCATTCCCTATGTTGGTGGTGAATGGTAGCAGGAGAAGCCCCATGGACTATCCTGAAATGGTGTTATGGGTCCTCCTGGGTGCAACAGAGGCTTAGAAAGGGGTGTTCTCACTAAAATCCCAGAGCCTCCAGTGTATGTACTACTTTGCTTAGCAGAAGGGAGGCCAAACCCTAATGAATACCAACAATTCACGGTTTCGTTGATATTAATGTTCACGTTTATGATACTATGTTTTTAAAATTTATGAATATAATATCATATTTCTTATACTATTTAATCCTAGTGCACCCGTGTAATTTAGTGTTCTTTGCCCTTTTAATTACGACAGGTTGGCGGATATAGTTTACCTTTCCTCGTCTTAGGGTCATGTACAGTTCTAGTAGTTCTGGTAAATTATTTTGTTCTGCCACAACAAGGAGGTAAGTCAAATTTCTGACAGCTACTTTTTAATATAATACAATTTGTCACGTCCTCAAACCTTTGTATATATATTTACAAAACGTCGATGCATGCTACATGCATCACATTTGCCCTCACAGGGAAGTGAAGTATACGTTCAGGGGTAGTTAGAAATACGGTTGGGGAATGGAGCATAGTCTCCATGAAACACTAATACCTGTGATTGGTTGGAAAATACTGTAGTTGACAAATGGATCCCAACGGTTACCCTGTTACGCAGGACTCAAACATCCACAGTACGATTATGGTCTGCAACTTTTATGTACCTTCTAATTCACGAAGAAGCCATCACACAAATAATAGGTTACACAGTTCCATACTTGTGACAATTGTTATAGTCACATACCATTATAAGATAGATAAAACGTTTTACATTTCAACTTGTTTTATTGAAAAAGCAGCTCAATAGCAACAAGCCAGCTCATAAGTAGTCTGTATTTGCAAAAACAATTCAGGTATGTTTGTTGCATACAGACACAAACGTTTGGTTGTATCCCTACATAATGTATGCCAGAAGAAAACCACCATCACCACCACCACCACCACCATCACCATCACCACCACCACCACCACAACAACAACAGTAGCAGCAGCAGCAGCAGCAGCAACAACAATAACAACAACAAGAAGCTTAAGCTTTGCTTTTCGAATTTGAATTTAGTCTTCAACTTTACATTCGATTTCCACATTAAACAAAATACACACCAACTTTACAGTTTTGTTACTATTTTCTGTATTTACTTCAGAGAGTGACAGACCAGAGTCAGGGTCCATTTTGCGGTTATTGAAAACGCCGTCAATTGTTGTGACATCATTTTGTGTACTGGCTGGCGCCATGGGGGTTAGTTTTCTTGATCCAACACTGGCAAATCATCTCCAACAGGTAAATGCAAAGCGTGTTTATAATTTTATAGTACCACAAAATATTTTGCTGTTACATCCATCAAGGTATGACTTAATGCCATTTATCAATGCCCATGCATCTGATGTATTTGTAGCAAGTATAGTATAGTATTGGGTTACATTTTTCAAATTTCACCCCTACTCTAATTCGTTCAATCTAAATTTTCAACTTTTATAGCTTAGATGTCGTTAGAAAATTCACTTCCCATATAATTGAGTAAAATGTCCTGTTTTTATCTACTTACCAGTTTCACCTAGATACAACGGCAGTTGGACTGATGTTTCTCATAATATCTGCATCCTACACGATAGCATCATTTTTCTGGGGCTACATGACAGATAAATTTGTGAGTAACTTTTCTCAAATTTGTTGAGTAAATTCATTTTTTTCATTTGCCCGACAGTGTGCAGTGCACTGTGACAGACATATTAATTTCCTTAGCCATAGCAGACACAAAAGTATATCAGCTGCTCTTTTTGTCCGTTCCTTTTCAGGATATTCCGAAGTTAATGATGATACTGGGAAACATAGGTTCATGTGCAGCGTATCTCTACCTGGGACCATCTCCAATTCTCAATACAAAAAGGTGGGTCGTTCGGAAAACCTTATGATCGTATCCCCATTAAGAACAAGTGGCACTGCTTTTCTATTTACTCTTAATGTAAATTCATAGCATTTGTGTGCTAAAATAACCAACAGACTTATGTATGTTTCTTTGCAGCCAACTATGGTTGGCGATAATTTCAATGGTTCTACTTGGTTTGTCATTGGGTAGCTGCTTGGTTCCAACCTTCTATGATCTCATTGTAACTGCCAGGTAAAGTGCAAAGTTTGTCTCTTTGACTTTAAGACAACACCATAGGCAGTTCTGACGTCTATGATCAAAACAAATTGCTTTTGTTCTCTTAGAGTCGGACTATAAGTCTTTCTCACTTTACGCCATATACCCATGTATCCAGTGTAATTCTTCAACGTAGAGTGCCTTTCTGCTATGGCCATGCTCAACATATGATAAAGGTCTCCTTTTTAATCTAGATGGCATGGAATGCCAGACAACCTAGGTACTTATGGTGTGGTTTCTGGCCTCTTCAATAGTCTATTTTCACTAGGGTGAGTCTGCATATCTTTTCTTACATTAGTGATTTTGTTAGCTTTTCAGCGACATTTTTGCTGCAGTTTTTAAAAAAGGTCACTGTAGTTTGAAAGAACAATCAACATTTTTAAAAAGATCATCAGCGGTAATCTTATTGAGTCTCATTCCTCTGTTCCATACTTAAAGGATCCCAGATTATAAAAATCTGTGACTTATCTTTCAGGATCAAACTTACAGCTTAAGGTTCACCAGGCAAAGTTGTGAATGGGAATGAACTCTTCAAATTTACTTTTTTTAGCAGCTATTCTTTGTATCAATGCCATGAGAAAAAACGTTTTATATTTGTGGAAAACAACTGTATATAAAATATAACATATTAAGGATTGTACATATTTTGCAGTTTACAAAATTAGTGCTCACAAAATGTAGACCACTGACAACACACAAGGCATAACCTGAATATATTTCCCCCTAGATTCACAGTGCCTAATATCTGTCACATCAATTTTTCAAAGAAAGTGACATTAATAACGTGAAATTTTGTCGATATGAAAAAATATTTGTATGAGGATTTAAACAGTTACCTTGATCTACTCATCACTATTGAACGGATAATAGCACAATTTTAACATGTCAGTTACTTGGAAACATTGGAAATTATACGTATCAACAAACATATATACTCATTGACATGATTCATGTACATTTTGATTATCAATTGTGTGTTCAGGAAGGATAATTGAATCTTCACTTAACAATACCTGATGATATTGTCAGGGAATATTTTAGTGACTGTAAAGTTTGTCAGTGCAGCTCAGTCTCCTAAATACGTTCTGCATTCTATATTCATGTTCCATTTTAATTGGCAACAACCAGGCTGTGTATATCTAATTTATAAAACTAAGAAAATCATGATAAACTGTATCGTTCAGTGAGCCCCAGCTTTTAACAGTGTCCTTTTCCCATCGTCCTTCAGAAATTTTATTGGTCCGACTTTTGGGGGAATACTTGTAGACGTGGTTGGCTTCAGTTGGGCAGCCACAGTATTTTCAGGCGTTTACCTCTTCGTGGCACTGTTACTTATAGTCTTCAGTCTGTGGGAATACCAGTGTGGAAAAGGGTAAGTCTTCTTCAATCTAATTTGATTTAAAAAATACTTCTGTCCGTTTAATGTAACCTTCGGGTACTAAGTTTAAAACTTTGAAAGTGTTCGTCATAGTGTAGTTCACTACAGTTTACCATAGCATTCATGAAAATATTTTACTCAAACTATGGTATTATGCATGAATATTTGATAACAGTTGCTAAATAAGAAATGAAAAGAACTATTGGTGGCCATTGATCAAGTGCTTGAAAATGCATGATTATGCATGGTATATTCATCATAAATATTGATGAATGGTTAAATGAATTTCAGAGAGAAATTCATGAAAATGTCATGAATATGTGATGAATGGTGATGATTTCGTCATTTATAAACATGAATTACAAAGTTCATGAAACACTTCTCTATGAATGTACAACGAACTGAATGACTTAATAAAATTCATTAAAAATTCATCATATATATATATATATATATATATATATATATATATATATATATATATATATATAAATGAATTTCAGATTTTTTTAATTAGCAAATGAGTGAACAACTATTTTGTTTTATGGACTGTTTGAAAACTTGTGATAAATGCATCAATAGTAAAGATGAAATTCTAGTGAATATTTGAAGATTACCGTGCTTTTGAAAAATCTTCATGAATCCATGATGAACTTTATGCTTAAATGAAATTCCGTGATGAACTCACTATATACAGATAAATTAAGTCGTGCTTTAAGTCGTTTGGAAGTTCATGTACTATATAACATTTCAGCGATGCTAGCTAATCAATGTTTCCAAGTGTTAAGTTTGAAATGACATAACAACTAACTTGTCGGGGAAAGCCCTACTGAGCTGGCCCTACTGATGACTGTATTATGAGTAATTCATTACGCATGCTTATCATGCCGTTATGAATTCATTAAATGAATACATCATGAGTAAATTGTGAATTTTGTTGATTGTTTAATGATTATTTTATGAATGTTGTAGACGAACACAATGAGGGTATCCTGAACAAATGAAAATTGCTGCTTGATGAATAGTTGATGAAAAATTCATGAATAGTGCATGATGACGCCCGCCAGCTCATGGACTGTTTCATGAAATAGAATTAATATGTCATTTGTATGTCATGCATGTCATTGTCCTACAAACTCTCTACAAAGCAGGGTCTAAAAAACTTGCAAGGCGTTTTAACAACACGCACAGATATATCAAATTACTTACATCATACTTACCCTGATGAGTTGGAAATCAAAGAAACAACAGAGGGTAGGAACTGTGCTTCATATCTTGATCTGTTCCTACAAGTGGGTACTAATGGGCTACTGGATGATTTCGATTTTGAAATCATAAATTATCCCCACTTGTCAAGTAATATTCCATCTGCACCTGCTTATGGTGTGTACGTGTCTCAACTTCTCAGGTATCGTAGGGCTTGTGATTCCTACACTGATTTTCAACTGAGACACAGCTCAGTGGCATCAAAATTACTGAGACAAGGATACACAACAAAGACTCTTAGGACTTTCAAAAAGTTCTACGGTCGATATGACGACATTGTGGCCAAATATGACACCTCGGTCACTCAAATGATTAACGACAGCATTCCCGGCTTTGACTTATTACAGTGATTCATATCCTGTATCTTTTCATACAATATTTAGACAATTTTTGGATCAATCCTGACGGGTGTAGCATAATAATCGCAATCATACCAATCCATAATCCAATGACAGTAGGTCAGAATTCGCAAGACAATAGTTGTAAAGATAGACACAAAACAGCGCAGAACGCTTACCCATTCCGGACACCTGGTACCATCACTAACTATCAGTGATTCAGGATGGTCCTACTAAAATTTGTAAATCACAATTGTCCCATGGACCTGGTAATATATTACCTTGAATGGAAATGATTATTGGACCAGTTTAATGTCATATTGCTATAATGCTAATATTTAATGGACATGTAACGGTGCATTGTTTTTTCAAACAGTCCTGAAAAAATTATATTTGAACATTTCATGAAATTTGTCTATATCTCAAAATAATTCATTTGTGCGTATGTCATGAATAAATCATAAATTTTGTTTAATTTCTAATGAGTGTTTCATGAATATTGTTCATGAAGATACAATATGAATTATTCACAAAGTAATATGAATATTCCATACATACTCATGAACTTTAAATTCAATACATGATGAAGTTGATGAATTGTATTATTCATGATAGAATAATTAAGGTATTATTTATTGATTATTCGTATATGGTGGATATATTATGTATGACTGAACCAGGAATGTATTGGATATATTATGAATAAATCATAAATACTGTTGCACATTTAATGAAGATTTTACGAGTGTTGTCGATTGTAATATCATTCCATTATATTGATGGCGCCAATACAGCGATCTGATTGGTCGAGACGCGAGAAGAACCTTGGTATATTCGCGATATACCACGGCTGGAATACGCACGAGCTCTCGGCTTGAGCAAAAATCCGTTCTTGAAGTTCCACGCCAGAATTTCAATATACTGGTATGATATAATAGCAATAAATCACATCCAGCGACGGTATACCACGAGATTTTGTCCAGTTCACGACATATATGCACGAGCGATAGCCAGTTCATATATGAAGTGAGCTGGTCAAAATCTCGTGGTATACCATCACTGGATGTGCTTTATTGCTTAAATATCTATCATGATGACTATTGTTTGATGAATATTTTATGAACCATGTGTTCATGAAGTTTTAAGAATAACAATTCATCATTGTTAATCATTTATTCTGTCCAATTTAACATTCATACATATATGTGTGAAAAACACATGAACAGAATTCATGCTCTGTGCATGGTTCATTCATCAACCACTTACATGGTGTTTAGTTGGTGGACAGCAGTTATTATACTGCCCTAGAATTTTGGAATCTTGCTGCTGCAATGAAACCATTGCCAATCAAAATAAGAATAGAAGTCTTGTAAGAAACGGATTTTTTTAATTACTGCAATATGCGATTTGCTTTGTGAAGAAAATTATTCTTTCTTACTTTCATCTTCAGGAGAAGAGTACCAATACACCAAAGCGAGGTTGCGACTTCTGTAAATCAAGAAAGCGATCTAAACGATCCACTGTTGTCAGATTGAGTTTGTAAACATTAAAACAAAAATGCTATCGTTGAAACTTGATTATAAATTCTTTGTAGATTTGATATGCTAGCCTGCGTAAAATGTACTTGGTAAGTAATAGTTCAAGAGATCAAGTGATTTAATCATCTTAAACTGGATAAATATGTTAAATACTGATGTAAACTTTTAAAAATGCCAGAAAACCGCTATCCAAGGAAGTGTTATGAAATGCTCTATTACATTGATAAATCTGGTGTTAGATCGAAACCCACATGGATACACCACGTCAAAAATTTAGTGTATCTCTGTAATTTGCGAGAAGTATGGGAGCAACAAGAAGTTCCCGATGAGAACAGCTTCATATGCACTTTTGTAGAGAACTTAAAGAGTTATTTGCATGGCAATTGGTACAGTCAAATATTTAGCCTTGACAAACTTTCTTGATCTCGAGAAGTCAAATGTTCACTTACACCAGAAAAGTACCTTTCTGTCGTCAAAATTAATGTACACATGTCTATGTTAGCTCGATTGAGATGTTCTTCTCAATATTTACGTATTAAGACTGACAGAAAATTGAAAAATGATGCAAATGAAAGAGTATGTTTGCTATGTGATAGAGATGAAGTCGAAAATGAATATCATTTTGTTTTACTTTGTACTTTTTTGATAACCTGAGGATGAAGTATATTCCTCGATTATTTACGTCCACCAACAGAAAGAAAATGTATATCTCTGATGAAAGCTGATGATTCAAATACATTGCAACATCTAGCCGCTTTCACTTTTCACGCTATGAAAGAGAGAAAGGAGATAAATGATAATCAATTATTCTGACTGTTTGCAAATACCATTTTCCTGTCAATTTTTGTATATTTATGTTTACTATGTTAAGTATGTTGGGCCGATGGCCTAGAACAGCTGAATAAAGACCTTGAAGTATTCAACTGGATAAATATATGATGGGATCCAGGATTGTATTGGTATTTCGTTTCACTTACTATGAGTACAAAAAGAGCATATAAACAGTTAGTACTTCTTCCTTTACGTGGACACCTATATATATCGTACTTTCATTGATTTTAGCGGTTTCGTGTGTAGGTTGATGTGGCGGCCTAACACTACAATTCAGAAATATCCATGGCAGAGTGAGGATAGACCGTAGCAAACATTTTTGGTGACAGACAGAAATTGCTGGACAACTAAGACATTCGTTGAACTGAAAAGCAGGCCAAGGCAGCTTTGCAGAGGAAAAAGTATTTTTGACTCAATCATATAAACATCTTTCATTATTTCGTCACCAGCGCATGCGTATACCAAAGAATAGAGCAGTCAGAAAAAAGGTGCACCAAATTCCATCACTTTTTTCAGATAAGTAAAATTTTCAGCCTTTTTATATGTTGCATGACATTGTATGACATGTACTGTACTTTATTAATGTTTATTTATTTTATGTTTATTTTATTTATTTTACACATTGTGCTCGTATCATACTGTTTGTGGGTCACGCTTTACATTGCTCTGTCGGAAATTTCGGCAAATTCCCGATGAGGTCTTCAGATTGTCATATACATGGTCAGTAGTTACGTGTAAATTGCAACTTTAGACAGTAGAGGGGGTCGCCTCTGCTGTCTATGTTGTAACGCATCTCCCCCTACTTGACCTTGTATGCTTATCAAACACAAAGGGAAAGAACTAAACTTTTGCCCTTAAACCATAGTATTACTAAATCAAGAATATAAATCATTCATCACCGTGCTAAGTTGTGTACTAGAGAAACAAATTACCTAAAAATTACTGATATTTGATATTAAAAATGGACACCATCCCTGTGTAAACAGTATGCGGAAAAATAAGATTTTCGATTTTCGAAAAACAAAGTCGGATAAATTTTTCTTCCTAGAGCTTTAAAATGAACACCTGCAAGTGGTGGATCAGAAAAGAATTGTAAAAATTTGAGAGTCTGAAGACCTGTCCCCGAAGCGCATTGTACCGTAATGGAATTATTGAAGCTTGGCTGGAACGCACTATTTTAACAGTAGTTGACAACATTAATGCAAGATCAACCTTTATTTAAGGGCCTGAATTCTGTATTATTGTAGAAATTCAATTCAATGACTATAACATGGTTGGGTTTTCCATGGACAATGCTGTACCCTCAAATAAACTCTTCATCACGCTAAATTACTCATACACCATCAACTGAATCATATAATTTCCCGGCAAAAACAACATGAAAGTTTCGCCTATGTTGAAATAAGCAAATTAAATATATTTCAATTTTGCTCGACCACAACGCATCCATAGCCCCATTAAGCGCTAAAGGCGAGAGTTTACAAAGTGAACATAAAATATTCACTCCTAAGGCCGACTGTTCCGGACGGGATGCCTTAGCTTCGTGACAAGAAGTTGTCGCTTTGAGAAAGGTCTGTGTCTTAGCTTTCAAACATTACCTGTGTCTTTTCTGGACATTTCATCTTTGTTAAATTCACACTCAAGTAAAAAATTGACCCCGGAGAAGCAGAAATGCGTAAATTATCCGATGTTAATATCATCGTTCTTGTTCATTACATAAGCCAATAAAATAAACGTTATCTGCAAAACCCGTCACAAATTTGCTTCATGAGCAAGGGTCTATAATTGTCAGTACGCCCGGCGATAAATAACAAACTTCAATACTGCAAAAAAAATATTTAAAGCCACTTGCCCAAGATATGCCATTTTACCAATACTTACACTCCTTTGTTGAAATAGTCTCAGCTTTTCAAAAATAGAAGTTGAATGGCCTCTCTTGCCTGTTTACTTTTGATCATTTAGAAGGAGATACAGTACCCCGTACCCCTACACACTTTTTATCACAATAGAACACAATAGAACAAAATAGAACAAAATACCTCGGACGAATAGGCTCCGAAGAGAGGGCGCATTCCAAAACATCCAATTTTACATTTTTTGAAGAACAAAAAATACATGGCCGTACACTGTGATATTGCAGAATAAGGACAGTATTCAAGAGGCAGTTTTCCTACAGGACGATGAATCTAAGCGAATATGGAAGGTTTCGCTTGACAGGTTAATACAGAATTTAGTAGTTATGGTTGTAATATGCGAGTTCACAAACATGAGCGATTAAATTAAAGGTATCTACATCTACATACAACTACATGACGGGTACTTTGGAAAGAATGGAAAAGCAGGCAAACATTGGGAAAGGAATTGTTTGGACACTGTAGGTCTACCAAACAATGTCAGTGGCACATGCAGAATCAGACATATACCATGACGAAGACGATGATATAGCATGGTTTATGAAATTTGCATCAGCACAAGTTTATGTAGAACACTACTTTATATTCCGAGACAAAGAAAGATCTACACTGTATACAGTATATGTGAAATTAGACTATTTACTCCTGGTTCGCCTCTGCACATACGAGACGCTTTGGTACGCTAATTTTGTGTTTTAAGGGCTTTCTGACGAACCACCGATCAACAGTTGGCTATCGTATTCATAGTATCAAGTATTCATGCTTGACATCGAAGCAAAATGACGGTTCGTGGAGTATACAGCAACATTCCTGATGGTTGAACAATCAGACGTTACATGTGGTGCTTTAAATCAAAAGTTCCTGACCGAGTTTTCCCGAATGCAACTACGATGAACACTTTTAATCGAGTTCATACTTTTGACTGGTGAGTATGTTGATATATGAGTATGCTGATATATACAAATGTGAGTGAACTTTGACTTTTCAAATTCATGCCCTTGCTCGCTCTGGTCACACAGCGCCCATGCTCCGATTTGTGTGCCGATACAATAGCAACAACACTGCGTCGCGTTGACCTCTGAGATACCTAGATGGACTGACCAGCCGTACGCATAATAGTAAATAATAATTCACTCTGAACCAAGAGCTCAAAAGGGCAGATCGGAGACCCGAGCCATGAATATGTGTCACGGGTCAACGTCTCGCTTAGGGGACTTTGGCTAAAAGGACTCAATAGAGGCTCGTGTTGACCTAAAAAGGATGACTACATTGTCTGTATCTTTGCGTAACCGGAGTTCTACGATCTACGACCTTATGTTGCGTCAATTCTAAAGTGAGGTAAGAGTATAAGGGTTCTGAAATTCGTCATGCATATTGCATGTCACTTACCCGTCACGCATTTGCGTAAATACGCGTATATGTTTACCTTGAAAATGCCTAGGAATATGACCCCAAGTCCCAATCTATCGACCACATACTAAAAGCTTAAGTTGCGTTAATCTACACGACTTAGTGTCAAGTTCTGAACTAACAATCATGTGTACAATTTATGAAACGTTTCTTGTCTCCGAGTTAGAAGTACCCTACCGATAAATATCCGCTAAGTAAAACAATTTCAGATACATAATGGAAGAGGGGTCGGAAGAAGGTGAAATTGTAAATCTTGCACTTATAGGTTCAACGATTTGCAAATTTGAGACAATTGGTGGCCGATGTGATTTACGAGGTGTGATCCAAATCAACTATTGAATATTGTAGATGGGCTCATAACTGTAATAGATGGTTGCTGCAGAAGTTGCCGTCATCCCACGGTAACGCACGACTGCGGCGGATATAGTCCTAGGATGACCCCACTCTTTTCTGCCAAAATATCAGTGCACTGCGCATGCATGATAATGTGACCCCAACATGCGATCAAAATGCGGTCACTTCATTCTAGGACGATTCGTGCTGTGCTGTAACATAGAAAAAAGGTTAAAAGTTGATATTCAATGTAGATTAGAATTATTGTTCGGAAAGTAGCTTTTACAAGAGCTAAACAAGAGAAATACAAAAGTTTTCATTTTCAAGGCGTATGACACGTCATTGACATGTGAATATTTTCGTTTTGGCTCATTTTCAACTGATGCATGTTTGGCTCGAAGAAAACGTAATTTTTGCAGCGAAAAAGAAAAAAAGTGACCGATAAATCGTACGTACTTCTCATTTAGTAGCCACTAAGAACTTACCACCATGGACACAAACCGTGCGGATGAAGTCAACACGGATGGCAGTATTCAAGATCATACTGGGTCGGACAGTTCAGCCAAGAGTCGGGCTTTTACAAGAAGACAGAAGCTGACTTTGTTGAGCATCTCATTGGGCAATCTTGCAAACTTCATCAGTTTTAGCATCCTTGCACCGTTCTACCCAGCTGAGGTAAGACATAACTTTACGTAGTTACAACCAACAAGCTAATTTTGAAAAAAAAACGTTACCAAGGGGTTTTACTTGAAAATATGCTATTTTAAGGTACTTTCAATCGAATTGAAATTTCGAGGGAAATTGAAAACTGTTCGCAAATGATTCTCCCTCATGAAAAAATCCCCTCCAATCACCAGTTTTCCTTGCATGGCAAACACAAACACACAAACAACAAAATCCTACCCCTAAATACCTTCTCAGTTGTTTTTCCAAGTTGCACATTGAGTAAAAATTAACGAACATTTCCTTGCCAAATAATGATCAAAGTTTGTCTGCCTGCTCTTTCCGAACCTGCTGAAACCCAAAAATTTCTCACTAATTAAGCAGAAAAGAAATGCTTTCAAACACTTATTAATGAACTATTTGTCCCTGTAATGTCAATCACATTTCCTAAATAATGGTTGCACATACATCAAGCCAAGCCATTTGTTTCTATAGAGCTATCTCTAAACATTGTTATGTTGGAGTAATTCAATCTCCACTTATAGTTGATATGACTTTTGGATAATGTTTCCGACACGTCATTTAAATAAACTCGTAAACTGCGGTTTTAACAACTTCACTGATTATGCCATGTGATTACTTACTGATCTGAATAATTGATAGCTAGCTGTCCGTCAGCTATCAAATAGGAAGATTGTCCATTAGTATCCGGCATCCTTCATGAACTCTGCACTTTTCCTCTGAAAACGTTGCTGAGAAAAGTTTCATTGAAGGTCTTCAAGTCACTCTGGATGATCCAACTTTGTTTTTGTCCAAATGATGAGAAATTTCATATGCAAACTATTTGGGCAATTCATTTTAGTTTTGGTCAAACTTCTTTTTCTCTTACATTGATCTAGCTGCTTTAACATTCTATGTCCAGCTTCTCAGGGATGCCTTTCTTGAATTTTTGAAAATGACGAAGCTAATGTATTTAAATTGTTTAGAACTTTTGCTGATATTTTGCTCAATTTTCTTCAGAAACCCCTTTTCTCCTAAATTGTCAAACAAAATTGTGTATGAAAGTTTTAAGGAACGACCTTAATTTGTACTTTTGAACTGATGATGATGAAAT
This sequence comes from Ptychodera flava, assembly GCF_041260155.1. Classification (NCBI taxonomy): domain Eukaryota; kingdom Metazoa; phylum Hemichordata; class Enteropneusta; family Ptychoderidae; genus Ptychodera; species Ptychodera flava. The sequence goes on along the minus strand of NC_091944.1, from coordinate 16,034,285 downwards.
TTGCATATGCACAATTTTGGGGCTGATTTTGTAATTTTTGGTCAAAACAAAGCTGTATCTTATACTACCAGTCTTCACCTTGACATTCAAGATCTAGCTTCGTAGGGATGACTTCATCAAGTTATATTAAAATTAGCATAGCATTTTGATCTGTAAATTTCTATGAATGTTTTCAGAGTTTTTTCTGACTTTCTGCAAAGATCTTCTTCTCTTAAACTTTGTCCGATGTCTATCACATTTGTTTCATATATGTCTCAAGGCATAAGTTCGATCAGTTTTGTTTTAAATGATGATAAAGAATGGATAAGCAAATGGTCAGAGAAAATTTTCTCAATTTTGATCAACAATTTCTTTTTTCCACTGCCGCTGGTTATATACCACCAAACTTAAACATGCAGTTATTTTCTCAAAGTTTTCGCTTCAAATCTTTTTAAACACTTTCTCTAAGACTGTTAAGAAGTGGTCAAATCTGGTTTGTCAGTTCCAAGGGATTACCTCATTCAGGTTTGTTCAAATGACAATCGTGAACATATATTTAAAACTTTTCTGATTTCATTGTTTAACCACAGTTCTGTTGAAAAATACTTTTGTGAGGCTCGATCATTTTCTTTGATATAGATGTTAGTGGTATCTATATCAACTGATCCTCTTCAGAATGGGAACAATGAAGTTTCATTCATGATTATTTTACATTTGTGTTACAGGCTAATAACATGGGTGCCTCCGATACCGTAGTGGGTCTGGTCTTTGGAAGTTTTGCCCTAGTCATGTTCTTGACAGCGCCGATATTTGGTAAATTTGTAAGTATGTTCGAGCTCCTACACTAACATACTTGTAAGTGCATATATATATATATATATATATATATATATATATATATATATATATATATATATATATATATATATATATATATATATATATGAATATGTATATAAATATATAATTATGTATATAATATAAATATATAATATATAGATTATATATATATATATATATATATATATATATATATATATATATATATATATATAAAATCGGAAGTGAGAATGGTCCAACAAGACAACAAAATAGCTTTCACGGTGTGTGTGTGTGTGTGTGTGTGTGTGTGTGTGTGTGTGTATTTGTGTGTGTGTACATATGTGAGTGTGTGCGTGTGTCTCTGTCTGTATGTGCATTGTATAGTAACATGTCAATGTAAAATATGCTATTATGTGTATATCACTTTGTTTTATGAAATTCAAATAATTTTGTGTCAGTTTTACTTGTAGTCCATGCATTACTTCAATGTCACTAGTGCAATAAAGTTTGAAACAATTGCCTCACAACTGCTGGGGATAGGCATGTATGAGGTAAATGCAACAGCTTGCATATGGTTGTTAAATTAGAAGAAGGCTGCGTTCACAAATAACAGTTGGGGGGGGGGGCTTGAGGAATCGCGATTGATTTTTTTCAGATCCCCTCAGGACTCTAAAAAATTGCCAAGTGACCCTGTCTATATGATCAAAATTTTCCAAGTCCCCACAATTGTACAGACGTATATTTATAAAGGAGGCCCGCAGAGAAGAAAAAACATGTATCGGACAGTTCTACTCGCGGATGTTCGACACTACCTATTATTAGCAGTTTGTAGAGCCATATTACTATAAGGCAAGTTCTGAAATTGGGTCATCTTAAAACGCATCAGTAGACTTTTTAAATTTATCAGTCAAAGCCAACTTGATATAATCCAACTCTGGCCAAGTCAATGACACCTGCTGAAGAGCGCACAAACATTAGAGAGTATGCAAATTGTAAATTTCTTGGTACATTTTGCCAAATTATGAAAAACTGAGCATCATGAGTGATCTGCCGAAAATATTTTTTCAAAAGTACAAGACATATATCACTTAGGTACTTATAAAAGTTTTACAAAATTGATACAACTAGACGTTTAAAATATTCCATCAAATAAGCGTTTTAATCTCTGAAATTTTGGTTGTAATGATGGCAAATTTAGTAAAATTAAAATAATTGCATTAAGTCGCACATTGTTTCATCGAAATTAAAGTCTTTACGATTCAAAGTTTTACTTTTGTGTTATTTTACGATGAGAGTGTGAACATTTAGAAAATCAAGCATGGTGACCCATCTCTTTTCTTTGATATTTAATATTTGATTATTCTCATCTGCCAGAATTCAAAAATCCCTCATAGTTAGTAACTTTCAAGCCTTCTGGTACGTCTTTCAAATGCTGCTCTGTGGCATGATCTTGTGCATAAGTTGGTATGTTTCACCGTCATGAGTGTCACACGACCCGAACTCTTCTTCAGCTACTTTATAGTCTCAGCTATCCTTTCATTTTAAGGTTTTTACGAGATAAAAGCAGTGAAATGCGACAAAATGGTTCTAGATTTTGTTTAACTATTACTAACATTAGAACAATCGGATGACATTAGAATGATATTCAATTTCAAATTACCCTCCAAACCTTGGAGTTGTAAAAAGTAAAAGGGAACTAAAAAAATTTCAGGCCCCCTATAAGTAGAGCAAAATCTTGAAGTCCACACCTCTACTACTCCCAAATTTTCGAATCTCCCTATCCCTGCAGGCCATCCCCGGCCCCATCATTTTTTGTGAACGCAGCCTAAGACCTTGGTGCAGAATAAGCTAATTCCAAATTGTACTCTCATGAAACAGCCATTACACTAAAATAGAGTTTTCATTGGGTAATTGGAGTTTGAGTAAGTTCATCCTTTGAAATGGTCGTTCACGATTCTTGTGTCTACAGATTTAAAAGGTAACAGTATGATTTAATAGAAATTTGCTCAACCCTAGTATTTGACACATGCGCAGTATATTTGTTAGTGTCGATCGATTCAAACTCATCTTTGAATACAACTTAAGTTTTTCATTTTCAATATTTTTTTGAGTTATCAATATATCGTATTACAAGTCAACTGCAGGGTTGATCAATGCCCGTGACATATCTTGTAAAATACTTGTGTGGCAGAGTAGGAATGGTATACTCATCAAATAACTACAAGTCACTTTGTACATTTTTTAAACTCCCGCTTTTACAGGAGCGTAGACATTTTTAGATATGACTTTCTTTTATAAGCGTATGTAAGTATGTTTCTTCATACAATTGTCCTCAAGTTCTAGAGAATATTTGTTTTAGTGTACCTTCCCGTTCATTACGCTCTGTACAGCTTTTTATACTAACAGTATCTAAGAATAATGTGCACTTGTATGCATTCCTACAACGATCAATGAAATTTTTAAATATAATTTTACCGAATCGTACTTGTGATTTTTTAAATTGCAACTATGGTAAATTCCGCAAATTTTTATTTAACTCGATTTATTGGTCTTAATTTTGCTACTTTTTTCCCTCTTGTTTTTCACTTAATTGTTATTTACTTCTTTCCTGATTGTATGTTTTGTTCTGTAATTTTTTTTGCGGGAACTGTAATTGGGCGCAAGCTCGTTGTTCCTAGTCAAATAAAATAAAAATAAAATAAAATAAAGCTGTGATAATGATAGTTGCCAATTTTCCCATGGAAAACTCTTTTTCTGCTTTTTTCAGCTTCCACAACTTGGTGCAAAGTTTCTATTTTTGTCAGGACTGTTCACATGTGGCATCAGTGTGATAATATTCGGGTAAGTGGTGATCCTTTGGATTATCTCAAACTTAAGGCAATTAAGGTAAAAAAGAATTTAACGCAGTTATGTGTATATAATTTCAAGCTAACATTACAATTGATTTGCATTTTCAAGATACGCACTACAATATCATTCAACTGTGTTTTGTAAATATGATAAATAAATTGGGATGTACAATATTTATTACCAAGTTGCAGGCGCACTAGTCTAGTACCTCGATGGATCATTTTTTTCGTCGGATACTTTTGGCCTTCGCCCATACTCCGTCTTGCCGCGACGTCAATGATCAAGCTACAATAGGCAAAACTACTAACGTTAATGTGAATGGTCTCCAACAGAGACTGTGATGTCACTGGCGTCCCTTTCAAAGTTAACTACTTAAAATTGTCCTCTCATGATTGGCCCACGATTAAGTGGGTGTTGCTCATTAACATGCATTGTACCCAATTATATGGCACATGTTCTCTGATTAGTTTTTCTCGCGGTAATTATATTGTAGCTACGCCCTGAACAAGTCACATGAAAGGATCATTTAATTTTGAGTGATTGACTTTGAAAGGGACGCCAGTGATGATGTCACGGTCTCTGTTGGATATCAATGACATTAAAATTACTGTTGGCAGTTTTGCATACTTTAGCTTGATCATCAACCTTGCGGCTAGACAGAGTATTGGCAAAGGCTAGAAATCTCCAAAGGCAAAAATACTCCGTCGAGATACAAGACTACATGGGTAGTCCTAACTGCTTTTGTTTCCATCAGGAACTGAGTTAATTATTTTTGGATTTTAGCTCTTTTTGGTTACGAAAACTCATCACTGCGTGTGTATTTCATAGATTTTCATGTGAAACGTATGCAACACTATAAGTGAGGATTACAACTACTAAATTATTCTGTTTTTTTTTTTGTTTTTTTGTTTGTGTTTTTGTTTTTTGTTTTTTTTAGATTCCTGGACAAGCTCAACCCTGGGACTGAGTTTATATTGTTTTGTTTCATAGTTCGGGTGGTTGAGGGCATTGGTGCGTCTGCGTCTGCTACCGCAAGCTTTGCCATAATTGCGCAGACATTTCCAGATAATGTATCCACAGTGTTTGTAAGTAAGAAATTTGTTGGAAAGACATGTAAACATGAAGTATTCCTGCACATCGTTTATTCATTATGCTGAGTGGTTGTGATTTTAATTGGAAAAGAGTTGCCTCTGATTCTATCTGAAACCCAGTTTTGTTCTAGTCATCACTTTGTTTAAGTTTTGTGAAATATATGATAGCAAGTACATGAGTTAGAGCTTCATGAAGTATATCTACAACCGCAGGTTCTGTCTGGCCTAGCTCAAGGTTAGGAACTTAACTCCACTCTGTTATTGATCTGACCATGCTTTTCTGGTTGGGTTTGACTACTGATGTCTTGGGTGGGTCAATACGTGTGTTACTCATTTTCAGTTTGAATGCAATCAAGAACAATACTTAACTATTCTCACGTCAGTTTTGACCAATTTTGTTGTATTTGTAAGTAAACCTTCCCGGACAAGCCCCCAGTTTCTATTATGACAGATGAATGCGCTGAAGTCAACAATTTTTTGAAAGACATTTATTAAAACTAATAACTAAGTCTAGAGGAGAGTTAAAGCAATGTAAAGATTGCATATACTTTATAGTTTATCTGGGACGACAAAAACTCGTAAATTACAGTCTCCAAGGAGTTGAGACCAGACAGACACTGAAAAGTGAGAGAGCGAGTCCTTCTTTGGCTACAGGCTTGATGTACGTTAGTCTAGGTTACCCAGACTGCTTTGCGGGGCTCTCTTCCGGCCGCTCCTACACATTAGGGACGGCCGGAAGAGAACCCCGCAGAGCAGTCTGGGTACCTGAGACTAGATGTAGGTCTGAACCGCGCATAGTTCACAAAGCAAAAATCCAGTGTGAAGGTGTTGAAGTGGATCCCAAACAGTCAGGTGAAAATCTGTAGCGCCCTGTATTTGTACTGATCCAGAGGATACTAGAAAATTATAGACTTTAAATTGATATGCTAATTACGGTTCTAAAAATATCTCCACTTGTTGTAAACATGACCTTTCAAGAACATTCTAAACTAGACTAGACTAACTAACTGGTAATAAGGAAGAATGACCTCTACATTAGAGGTTTTAGTGTCATACAAGTACTGTTTGCCAGTTTCAATTCCTTGAGCCAACAGCAAACGTTTATAGCTTGCTACTGGTGATAATTCCCCTGCTACAGAGCCGGCAAGAAAATTATAATTGTGCTTTAATGGAAAAAAGATACAACATTCAGATAGGGGATGTGCAATCGACGTGAATTTGGAGGGATGTCCAGAATTGTGATATCCTTGAATGTAGCCTCTCGCATCAAACTTTCCGCCTTCGGAATATTTTTTGCAAAGACAGAAAGGATAGAAGAATTTAATTTATTTTCACCTTATGCTAGGCCATTTTAATCCACCTCCTAAAATGTATTGCTCCATCTCTTGATAATTGCAAGGAAACCACACAAAAACACAAACTCAGCCTGCGATGTTTCACACACAGGCACCTGTGCGTTGGATAGTCTGCTAGATCTATCCATTTTTCTGCTCGATCTATCGATCCCGAACTCGATCTGCCCACCACTGTATTAAGGTTACCGTGGTAGGCAGATCGAGTACGGGATGAGTAGTCAGCAGACTACCCATCGCACGAGCGCCTGTGGTTTCACAGCTACAAAGCCCCATAAGTGTTCAAGACAAAATGTGAAACAAGCTAATTCAAAAATACCAAGCCAACATTCACCAAATGATCTCCACTCTATCTTTACACTCTATCTTTATAAGAACCAGGTTACATGAGGAGTTTTCTTGAATATAACTTCAAACTTAAATTTTATGATAGCATGAATATTGAAACAATGAAAACACTTCTTGCCATTCCACTATATAACTTGAAATGCAGTTTTTTATAGGAGGGATACTTTTTTCCAGGGAATTATTGAAATTTTTACTGGCTTAGGGTTCATGATAGGACCCCCTGTTGGCGGCTATTTATATCAGGTAAGTGATACGCCATATTCATTGCTCTAAAAGGTACTTTAATCAACCTGCCTTATCAAATAGCTAAAATCACAATCATTTCCTAATTAAGCTCTTATAAGGTACATGGGCGCACCATGAAGAAATAGTCCTAGAAATATGATGTTATATACATAATTCTTAACAAATGATACTATATGTGTGAAATATCGATATAAAAAAACGTGTAAGTGTTTCACCAAGTTGAGCTTCGTTTCTGCTCAGCAACAAACTATAAAATCACTGAATGTGTGTGTGTGTATGAATTATGTGTGACATGGGTCGGGGCGTCCCAATACACAGGATGCCCAAACCCATATTACACATGATTCATACACGCGCACGTCTTCAGTGATTTTTATCGAGTATTGCTAAATAGTATATACACTATGGGTTCTGAATTATAGTGAGAACACCCTTTCTAAGCCTCGATTCCATCCAGGAGCACTCACAACACCGTTTCTGGATTGTCCAGGGGCTTAACTTTTACTCTTCACCACCAACCGAGGAGTACCACCAGGATAGGGCACTTCCGTCATTCCAGACCTGAAAACAAAAAAATAAGCCTCTGAGCACACATGCGGACAGGTAGGAACACTCAATTAGAGCAATGAGAACACAAAGATATATATATAGGAACATATATGTCAAGAGGAGAACCATGCCAGGAAAAAGCAATATTCCATCCTTAGCCTATGTGGAGATACAAACAGGCAAGCTGGGATACCATGGGCTAGAAGGAGCTATGGGATAGGACGTGCACAATATGAAGAGATCCAGCAAGGAAAGGCGGCTTCCTCTTCTATCATGCTCCCTCCCACTTCCTTCCAGGGCTCGTGCTGGACACAGTTGCAAGATTAGCATTGATTTCTAAGCTATGCTATGGACCCACTCGGACTTGTTCCTAATCCTTTAGAATACAAGCTTATGATGGATGCAAAAGATGACAGGCAGTTCTACACTTTTCATCCATCGACGGGATTTCCAACAGCAGCCTTGCTAACTCTATAGGCTACAATACCGTTATCTCCTAGCTTTTGGATATGCACAGGTCATCAATCAGCTTTTCACGTACTGCGAATGGCTTCTACTACCACAAGGCTACAAACGGTTTCTACAACCGGGATTCTACAAAAGGCATCCAGAGCAGTGGCCAGAGGATGGCAGTGCACATAAATCGGCGGGCGAGTGCCTCGATACTACTTAATACTGTAGATCGAAAATCATAGAACCCATAGCAAAATGTATATACTGGAAAAGAAAGGCAAACAGGAGACCGAAGACCGATGTACATCCAAAAGAGCAAGAGACTGGAGACCCGCAGACAACCAAGCAGCAAGAGACTGGACAGGCACCAATACAGGACATTGATGCTACACAAGAGCAAGAGGACCTGTTGCAGCTTCCAAGATGTATTCTGTCTAGAAATTAGTGTGGAACATTGAAAACAAAGATGAATTGCGTTTGGACTGGACTATTTGAACTGCCACGAAATTGCAAAACCTCAAGGCAGCATGTCACTGCGGCAGAAGAGACGATTGTAATTGGCAAAAGATATAGGCTATAGCATTTCCAAGTCTACATTGGCATTACAAGCTACTAGAGCGCCATTGGCATTGCAAGCTGTGAGTGCCATCGATATTGCCAGGTAGTAGAGCATCTCGGCATTGCTAGTAGACCACTATTGTCCCTCAGGAAAAGCAGAACAGCACACCCTCGCAGTAGCCAATAGTATATAACTCGCTGAGGTCCCACCATGCAAGCACCCGTTTGGTTGGGACCACCACCTATGCATGGTGATCATGCACACCATTGCCATCAGATGCACGATCGAGGGCAGCACCATCTAAGGCACCATCGAGAGGATAAAGGGGGAAATGGACAGTGGTGCCAGACAAAAGACAGGGAAGAGCCACTTGTCCTGTTTAAGTTAAGATAAAAGTATGGGAGCTGCAAATAGAAACCCTGCAGGCGGGCCTGGCACAAGAGCTGCTGGCCCTGTGCAATGGGCTCTACAGTGTTGACTACATGCAGGACTTCTCCAGCACCCTGAACAGGGACGCTGGTTGAGAGCCTCCGCAAGGCACAGGGCTTCCAGGTGGAAGGGGAGGCCCACCGAGGTCCCCATTATCCTCGCCAACCCCAGCTCAGCGGGGAAACACGTGTGGACGTGAACCTTGCTCAACAGCTGCAATGGCTGCATGATTGGCACCAAGATCTACAACAAGGTGGTCTACAACTTTGAGGCTGTGGAGGTACAGAGTACAGTGGACAGGCAAATTGCAGAGTATGTGGACTGCCCCACAGCCACCTGCAGTGGAGCTTCCAACACCTGGTTATGTAGGCTCAGGGGTGCATCCAGATCAAGGTCTTGGTGTATGGTGACAACTCCAAGGTGGGGAGCTGGAGGCAGAGGTCCTGGAGATGGTGTCGCTGGAAGGTTCCCCTCTTTGCCATGCAACTGGTAAGGGCCCAGTGGGGACACCTCGTCACCTCCCTTGGTAGGTGCCTCATCATAGCCTCAAGGCCATCTTGACAGATATGTTCCTACCTATATAACTTTACGTTCTTAATTCTCTAACCGAGTGTTCCTACCTGTCCGCATGTGTGCTCAGGGGCTTATTTTTCAGGTATGGAATAGGGGGAGTGCCCTATCCTGGTGGTAATCCTAGGTTCGTTGTGAAGAGCATAAGTTCAGCCCGCTGCCATTCCCTATGTTGGTGGTGAATTGTAGAACGAGAAGGCCCCGAACTATCCTGAAATGGTGTTATGGGTCCTTCAGGGTTGAACGGAGGCTAAGAAAGCAGTGTTCTCACTATAATCCCAATACCCCCAGTGTATACATTACTTTGCTAAGCAGAAGGGAGGCCAAACCCTAATGAATACCAACAATTCACGGTTTCATTGATATTAATGTTCACATTTCTGATACTATTTTTTTTTAATTTGTGATTATAATATCACATTTCTGATACTATTTAGTCCTGGTTCACCCGTGTAATTTAGTGTTCTTTTCCTTTTTTATTACCACAGGTTGGCGGATACAGTTTACCTTTCCTCGTCTTAGGATCATGTACAGTTCTAGTAGTTCTGGTAAATTATTTTGTTCTGCCACAACAAGGAGGTAGGTCAAATTTCTGACAGCTAGATTTTAATGAACTAAAAATTTGTCACGTCCTCAGATGTATTTACCAAATGTCAATGCATGCTACATGCATCGCATTTGCCCTCACAAGGAATTGATGTATACGTTCAGAGGTATTTACAAATACGGTTGGGAAATTGAGAGCATAGTCTCCAGGAAACTCTAAAACCCGTGGTTGGTTTGAAAAATCCTGTAGTTGACGAATGGATCCTAACAGTTATCCTGTTATGCAGGACTCACAGATCCAGTCTACAGTACGATAATGGTCAGCAACGTTTTTTGATTCATGAAGAAGCCACCACACAAATAATAGGTTATACAGTTCACTACTAGTGACAATTGTTGTAGTCACATACCATTATAAGATAGATAAAAGTTGTACATTTTAACTTTTTTACCATATAGAAAAGGCAGCTGATTAGCAACAAGCCAGCTCATAAGTAGTCTGCATTCGCAAAAACAATTCAGCTATGTTGTTGCATATAGACACAAATGTTTGGTTGTATCCCTACATAATGTATGCCGGAAGAAATTGACTTAATTGTGTCACATATTTGATATGTTTTCACACGTAAGCTGAAAGCCAAAGTTTGTTAGTTTATTACCAAACCAGAATACTTATAAATATGCCATCAACAGTGACCAATTAAGATATGCATCTCTCAGTGACCTGGGTATGATATTAGTTTAGATAGGCCATCCAAATAAAGGTATTTGAGTGTACATGTTTGGTGTAATTGAAAACAGAGATAAGTTGGGATTCTATGGTGCAACTCTCATTCACCCTTGACATGTGAAGATGCTGCTGCATTTTTCCATTTAAAGTCGCCATCACCACCACCACCACCACCACCACCACCATCACCACCACCACAACAACAACAACAACAACAACAACAACAACAACAACAACTTTCCTATTTGAATTAAGTCTCCAACTTTACAGTCCATATCCACATTAACAAAATACACAACAACTTTACTGTTTTGTTTCTACTTCTGTATTTACTTCAGAGAGTGGGAGACCGGAGTCAGGGTCCATTTTGCGGTTATTGAAAATACCGTCAGTAGTTGTGACATCATTTTGCGTACTGGCTGGCGCCATGGGGATTAGTTTTCTTGATCCAACACTGGCAAATCATCTCCAACAGGTATATGCAATGTGTGTTTATAAGTTTTCATGACCACGAAATGTTTCGCTGTTACATCCATCAAAGTAAGACTTAATTCCATTTATCAATGCCCATGCATTTGATGTATTTGTAGCAAGTATTCAAATTTCACCCCTATTTTAATTCCTTTAATTTAAATTTTCAACTTATACAGCTTAAATGTGGTTAGAAAATTCACTTTTCATATAATGCAGTAAAATGTCCTGTTTTTATTTACTTACTAGTTTCACCTAGATACAACGGCAGTTGGACTGATGTTTCTCATAGCATCTGGATCCTACACGATAGCATCATTTTTCTGGGGCTACTTAACAGATAAATTTGTGAGTAACGCTTCTCAAATTTGTTGAGTAAATTCACTCTTCTTCAATTGTCAGATGCTGTGCAGTGTACTGTTGACAGATCTACTAATTTCCTTAATCATGACAGACACAAAAGTTTACCAGCTGCTCCTTTTGTCTGTTCCTTTCAGGATATTCCGAAGTTAATGATGATACTAGGCAACATAGGTTCATGTGCATCGTATCTCTACCTGGGACCATCTCCATTTCTCAATGCAAAAAGGTGGGTAGTTCGGAAATCCTTATAATTGTATCCCCATTCAGAACAAGTGATACTGCTTTTCTATATACTCATATTGTAAATTCATAGCATTTCTTACCTAAAAATAACCAACAGACCTATTTCTGTTTCTTTGCAGCCAACTATGGTTAGCGATAGTTTCAATGGCTCTGCTTGGTTTGTCCTTGGGTAGTTGCATGGTTCCAACCTTCTATGATCTCATCACAACTGCCAGGTAAAGTCCAAAGTTTGCCACTTTGACTTTAGGACATCATCATAAACAGTTCTAACGTCTATGATCAAAAAAAGTCGCTTTTAAAGTTTTTTCTCTAGAGTTGGACACTTTAAGTCTTTCTCATTTTACCTTCTCTACCCATGTATTCAGTGTAATTCTTCAACATAGAGTGCCTTCCTGCTGTAGTCAGCGTGCCTTTCTGCTATAGTCTAAGTGGTGCCTTTGTGCTATAGCCATGCTCAACATATGATAAAAGTCTTCCTTTTTAATCTAGATGGCATGGAATGCCAGACAACCTTGGTACTTATGGCGTGGTTTCTGGCCTCTTCAACAGTCTGTTATCACTAGGGTGAGTCTGCATATCTTTTCTTAAATTAAAATTTTGTTTGCTTTTTGGGACATTTTTGCAGCAGTTGTTGAAAATGGTCTCCGTACTTTGAAAAAAACAAGCGACATTTAGAAAAGATCATAGGCGGTAATTTAATTACGTCTCATTTCTCCTTTCTATAATTAAAGGATCCAAGATTATAAAATCTCTGACTTTCACAATCAAACTTAAAGCGTTCGGTTCACCAGGCAAAGTTGTGAATAGCAATAAATCATTTCAAATTTACTGTCTTATTTAAATTCAAAAAAACATCTATTCTCTGTATCAATGCCATGAGAAAAAATAAACTTTTATTTTTTGTGGGAAAACCAATATATTGAATATCACATATTGATGATTGTACATATTTTACAGTTTACAAAATTAGTCGTAACAAAATGTAGACCACCTACGACTTACAAGGCATAATGTACAATTTTTCAGAGTCACCTGCAAATATTTCCCCCTAGATTCACACTGCTTAATATCTGTCATATCAATCTTTCAAAGAAAGTGACACTGATAACATTAAATTTTGTCGGTCTGAAACAATAGTTGTATGAGGATTTATACAATTACCTTGATCTGCTCATCACTATTGAACAGATAATAGCACAACTTTTAACATGTCAATTAATCGGAAACAATGTACACTATGCTTATCATCAAACGTATATACTCATTGACATATTACATTTTGATTCAGGAAGAATAAATGAATTTCACTTTTAAATACCTGATGATATTGTCAGGGAATATTTTAGCGGCTGTAAATTTTGTCACTGCAGCTCAGTCTCCTAAATACGCTCTCCATTCTATATGCATATTCTATTTCAATTTGAAACAACCATATATAATTATAAAACAAAAACAAAAAGAAAATCATGATTAGCTGTATAGCTTAGTGAGCACCTGAGCTGCTTTTAACAGTGTTCTGTTTCTGTCATCCGTCAGAAATTTTATTGGTCCAACTATAGGGGGAATGCTCGTAGACGTGGTTGGATTCAGTTGGGCAGCCACAGTATTTTCAGGGGTTTACCTCCTCGTCGCACTGTTACTTATAGTCTTGAGTCTGTGGGAATACCAGTGTGGAAAAGGGTAAGCTTTCTTCAATCTAATTTGATTTTAAAAAAGACTCCTGTATATTTAATGTAACCTTTGGGTACTTAGGTTAAAACTTTGAAAATGTTCGTCTGCAGTTTACCATCGCATTCATTAAAATATTTGACTCAGACTATTAAAATATTGTGCATAAATATTTGATAACAGTTGCTGAATAAGAAATGAAAAGTGTCTTTTATGATCATTCCTGAAGTGCTTAAGAATGCATGATAATGCATGGTATAAATTTCAGAAATATTGATGAATTGTTTGATGAATTTCAGAAAGAAATTTATGCAAATTTCATGAATATCTGATAGTTGTCATAATTTCGTCATTTATAAACATGAATTATAAAGTTCATGAAACACTTCTCTGTGCATGTACAACAAACTGGATGACTCTATAAAATGCATCAAAAATTCAAAATCATTTGGATGAATTTTAGATTTTTTTATGAATTAGCAAATGAGTGAAACAACTATTTTGTCTTATGGACTGGTTGAAAACTTGAGGTAAATGCATCAATAGTAAGGATGAAATTCTAATGAATATTTGCAGATTACTGTGCCTTTGAAAAAAGCTTCATGAATCCATTATGCACACTATTTTTAGTGAAATTCCGTGATAAACTCACAATACAGATACATTTTTTATGAATATTAATTCGTTGTATTCACAAAAAATATAATTAATTCATACGATATAAAATGGAATTGCTTCCTCTTTTCTTAAATCGTGATTCAAGTTTATTGGAAATCCATATACTATGCAACGTTTCAGTGATGCTAGCTAATCAATGTTTCCAATTGTTAAGTTCCAAATGACATAACAACTGCCATAAAGGGGAAGGCCCTACTTAGCTAGCCCTACTGATGACTATATTGTAAGTAATTCATGAAGCATGCTTGTGAGCATGATGTGTTGAATATAGTTATGAATTCATTAAATTTGTTGAATGCATCATCAATAATTATGGATTTCTTGATTGTTTAATGATTATTTCATGAATGTTTACAATAATTAAAATATTATTTATTTATTATTCGTAATTGCTGAGTATATTATGAGTAAATGAATAATGAAACATGAATGTGTTGGCTATTTTATGAAAAAATCATTCATTTTGTTAAACATTTAATAAATGTTTTACGAGTGTTATAGATTAACATTTATCATCTTGACTATTATTTGATTAATATTTTATGAACCATATTTTCATGAATTGTTGAAGAATAACAACTTATCATCGTTAATCAAATACTTTGTTCAATTTAACATTTGTGTATGTGTGTGAATGTCAATGCCATTCCTCAAAAACACATGAACAGAATTCATGCTCTGTGCATGCATGGTTCTTTCATCAACTACTTACACGGTGTGTAGTCGGTGAGCAATAGTTATCATTCTGCCCTTGACACTAGAAATCTTGCTGCTTCAAATAAACCATTGGCAATCAAAATCAGAAGAGGAGAAGTCTTGTAAGAAACGGATTTTTAAAAAAATTACTGCAGTATTTTGATTTGCAACGTGAAGAAAATTATTCTTTCCTACTTTCATCCACAGGAGAAGAGTGCCAATACTGCAAGCCGAGGTTGTAACATCTGTAAATGAAGAAAGCGATGAAACATCTCAACTGTTGACAGATTGAGTTTGTAAACATACCAAAAGTGCTATCGTTGAAATTTTTGATTTTAAATTCTTTGTAGAATTTATATATGTTAGCCTGTGTAAAATGTAATCGGTAAGATGCAATTCAAGAGATCCAGTGATATAATCATCTTAAACAGGATAAATATATTATGGGATCCAAGATTGTATCAGTGTTTCGTTTCACTTACTATAAATACAAAAAGAGCATATAAACAGTTATTCCGCCTTTCTCCAAGAGACTGGTGGGTCTGAAAGTTTCAGAGTGAGGTGACTTGAATTGTTATACATTTACTTGGTTGGCTTTCACATAGTTGTGTATACATTTCACATCTTTTCATACTATATCTGAAAAATGTTCTACAATTATTGCAACATCTTGACTGGTTTTTGCACACATTCTCTCGTAGTTAAATCTGGAAAAGTTTCTGTTTTCATCATACCCATTTATTTAGTCTTTAATGCACTTTACAAAGAAAATTTCTATTGATTTTAACAAATTGTATATGGTTTATATTGATATCTCTATCTATACAGAAATGCTGCAATTGTCATCAGGTACTTACAAAATTATGAAAGCGATACTTTTGATTCAGATTTTATGTTATTTTTTTCAAACTTTTTATGTATTATAAAAACAATGTTACTTTAACATAAACATCTTAACCGAAATAAGACTTCAGAGTAACCTTGCTTGCTTCTTATTTGATTGTCAAGTGCATGTGTGATATACTTCCAGCTTATTCACAAAGGAAGAGAACGAAGGGCAAACCCTGATTAAAGGTTAAAGCTGTGTCCAAGTGTTTAACTAATTCGTTTCATAACCAAATCCTGCAAATCAATCATGCAAAGCCACAGTCCCTCCATAAGGAACCGTGGTAAAGCGTACCACTTTAATCCCTTTGAGCAATAATCAAGACATGTTTACATTTGCTTAGTCTGTTATAGATTGAAATCTCGTGAAACACGCCCGATTTTTTATCCATTTGAATTCCTTTCTTTGGGTATTTACGAAGTTATTTTGACCAAAATGTTTTGGCAACAGGTAAAATCTGTGCCTTTAGAATGGAAGTCCAAAGTTTAGATTAGACATGTGGATGTAGACTAATGGTAGTGCACAGCATAGCAGAATGCGGTGGACGGCTATCCTTTCATAGATCGGACCACAACCATTCATTGTTTTTGTTAGTTCACCTGGGCAGCCCTCACTCCGTGGAGCTCGTGGAAGAGAAAAGCCTTTAAAATTATCAAAGTATGATGATTTTCAGACGATGATTCTTGAAGTAACTTCTTGGAATGCGCAATTTTCCTGCACCCGACTGAAGATGTTTGAACCACTGAGATCATGATTCTTGAAATTATGTTAGCATAACTGACACGTTTTACCACAGGCGCGTGTGTAAACTGCCAACAGTGCACACAATATTGAACAGCAAAATTTTAAAATCCGAACTATGATTGTGTATCACGCTTAAACATGGATACATGGTGTAACAGTATATTTACTCTCTTGTTTTTGGTCGTCTTGTTTTTTTGAAATTCGTAAATGTTATTTGTTCGGGATGGTCCTACTTAAATTTGTAAATCACAATTGTCCCATGGACCTGGTAATTTATTACCTTGAATGGAAATGATTATTGGACCAGTTGAATGTCATATTTGTATAGAGATACGGCATGAAGCGCATATATTGTATTTTAAGAATCAGGGGGTTTTGAGTTATTTGTTTCTTTAAATCGAGAATTTGCACGGTGACCCCTGATTTTCATTCTTGTGGTGCAAAGATTCCTTTAGGCAAGGTAGGGAAAATTTTAAAACTTTCATTTAGAGGTACATACAAGCCTTAATTTATTTATTTGATAATTTGGCATACAATTATAACTTTTAAGAATAATGAACGAGTGATCAACCAGAAGCAACTTCGGTCCTGTTCACCGGCAAAACAGATGGTATCATATCTACCATTTACTAGCTCTAATTGTTTGCAAATTACCCAAATGGCTACGGTACTGCAAGCGTAGGCGTTAAACTACAGCAAGGTTTATTTGGCCGGATTATCTTATTTGTTTACAAAACTTATATTCCGTCCTCATTTATTATCATTTTGCCCAGGGTACAATGTGTGATTGGCTTAGTGTACGTTAAACTGACATCTTGAGGTCGCTACCTGTTTATCGTCAAATCATGTTGACATGCCTTGGGCAAGATGCTGAAGATGTAAAGCACAGCTCGCGGCGTTAAGCTGATTGCGCAAGATTGTGTAATCTTACTCGCCGTGTGTTAAGGTAGAGCGACAGATCAAATGGCCGGTTGAAAGCACTTTGGTGCCCTGGAACCTCTCGCTGCGATCTCTTCAAGAAATTCTGCCAACAAAGGTAAACTATTTGGATCACTAAATTGTTACGAGCATTCGGGGGCCGGGAGACTTTCGATTTGTGTAGCATGTGCCTCGGTGCCATGGTCTAGTCAGCTGTTAATTTGTGTGTAGTTACACAAAAGTTTATTTTGTGTAATGATTTTCCTGCGGGGCTGTTACCTATAACTATGATGCCATGGTGGTATTAAAACGCGACTATTTTAGTGTTACAACCCACCGAACAATAGTATCAACTTAAGAACGCAATATTTCACTGTGATATTTGCGACTGTCCCTCACGCGGATATTCGGCACACACATAACTAGACTCTCTCACAGCCCCTCGTCCGCTACGCAGCTCTATCCTCAACCATATGGTGATGCGCCCTCAACAGTCTTTCTAGCAAGCAAGGCTCACCGAGCCAGCCGGGTTATAGCGTAGCGGAACTTGGCTGAGCCGACCGTCTGAGGGCAGTATTATGGTCAGAGGTGAAGCAGGCGAGGGGCTGTGAGAGAGTCTAACACATAACGCACCGAGTTATCATGTGATATCAATTGAGTTGATCCTAAGTGCAAAGTATTATTGACTCTTCCGTTTGACCGCTGTGACCTATTTCAACGTCTGCTTAACAGCATGATATATACTGATACGTTATGCATGAGTAGTACAACTGCCTGAAGTGTCCTTAACAGGTAAAGTGACGAATAACATTCTTAATTGGTCTCTTTGATCAACTTTGATGCAAGTTACAAGGTCATAAACATGTCTGAAATCTTTTTTACTCTTCGTAGTTCAACCCTTGCACGGTTGTTCAGCTTTGTGCTTGTCGCAAGATGTTAGAAAATGCTTATCTTCACATAAAAATGGCCGAGACTGTGTGACAAAGACTTACGTAGACGGATAATTATGACAACATGTCCATCATAGACGTCGACCAATGAAACACGACAAACTAAGGAATCATGTTAACCATGCCACATTTTCTATGATGGAAGAGTCTCACTGCTAATGGTGTACAGACCCCTCCATTCACACAGAAGACAATATCCTTATTGTAGGTCAGAGTGACCTGCAAAGCAAACATTACGGTATGTGAACACTCTACATTGACCTCTTGTTCCAGATTTTCCCTCAGCTTGTTTCCATGATGAATAAGCTTACACACCCAAAGTAACTAACAAAAGAACTGATAGACAGACGGACAGACAGACGGACAGACTAGAAAACGGCATATGTGTTAAACTTTTGGAAGGCATTAAGCAGAATTAAAGCAATTTGGTTTTGTATGGCAGCTACTGCATGGTACTTTGGTTCAATGCCAATGAGTACAAATGGCAACGGGCCATCGACAATGTGAGGGTAACGGGCCCGGGAACAAACACGATGGCGTCAAGTCAGAAAATGCGGACAAAGTCGGTATGTTCACCAGAAGTCAGAAGATAACGGTAGTGACTTTGTCACTGGCCAATCTTGCCAACTCAGTAAGCTTCAGCATTCTTGCCCCGTTCTTCCCGACCAAGGTTGGTAATTTTTTTCAATTCTTACACATCCTTTGTAACCACGGAGACCGTTCAAAAAACCCTTGTCGTGGCGTTTACTTCATAAATATGCAAATGAATCGGCAATTTCTGGAAAGGTGGCTGTGTGACAAGCAATTTTGGAAACGAAATGTCCATGATATTAGTTTAATATCTTAAGTCCTAATCGCCATAATTTCAAAGTAAACTTAAATATTTTACAATGCCAAAGTTTACTTCAAGTTTGAAATGGCAATTAGGTAGATTACATCGCGAGAGGTAAATAGCTTACAAGATTCCAAGGTTGGATCTTAATCTTAACTATCAAATCAAGGCAGAGTGAACCTACCTGGTTTTAGTCGATGCATCACGAATAGACTCGTGTCTTCTTTATTGACAATGACGAGTTAAGGCGGGATACATGAACGCAAAAACTTGAGAAAGACAAATGCACTCGAGTTCCATATCTACTGTTGCCCGGCACCAATCAATTATAGTTATTTATTCATTTATTCATTCATTTATTTATCAATTCATTCATTCACTTATTATAGCTTTGTAATATTGTGCAATGGCAATGATATTCTGATGAAAGCGATTTTGAGGTTGTTAGTGCCTCGAAAGTGAAAGACAAATATTTCTTTAAAGTTTTCTCAAGGAAACTTAAACCATTCTCCTTCAAAATCAGGTATAATAATGAGGTGTCACTGTGCAAACTTTGGTACCAGAGAAATGTAATTCCCGATTTTCACAACTTATCTGATCCGAAGACAACTTTATTTACTCCATAAGATTCACAATGAACTCACATAAGTATGCCGAAAGAACATTGTACAAGTTTGAAAGTCAAAATATCTATCCCCTAGGCGCATTCTACCTTAATCATTTCATCTAAAGAATTTATCAGCAGTGACCAATAATTCACCCAAACAACAACCACACTCATGCAACGATGTTGACAGTTACGCCATCAATCATCCAAAGTACAGCTCTATTGTTAATACAACATTTCTTTTCAATAATTTATTGTGTTTCTTGACCTCAGGCTAAGACGATGGGTGCCTCGGATACCGTTATCGGTCTGATTTTCGGTTGTTATTCGTTGGTCAGGTTTGTCGTCTCACCGATCTTGGGAAAATTTGTAAGTGCCTACGATCAAGCGACTAAAATTTTTGCTGGGATTTACTGTGAACATGATACAGTGTGTGCAATTTGAACACATCAAGACACTATGAATACTTAATTCTGAATATTCTCTATCATTCTACTCCCTATCATTGAAGTTGATAAAATAAATCAGTGGAAGATATTGTTGGAAATGTTGAACTTTATTTTATGGTACAGACCGGCATTAAAGGTATACAGTCACCTGTAATCTAAATATGCCCATATATGGTCAAAGGGGCGTTCCTTGGTATTCAAAGTGCCCATGTGATGGCGCTGTGTTTAAAAAGCGGCCACCCGCTTAAATTCTGTGATTGGTTAGATTGTCTCTTTCTATGGTAACTGTGGCAAAATTGGAACAGGTGACAGTATACCTTTAAAATGTTTCACTGAATGTTCAATCTTGTCTGGCTGCAAGCAGGATTAAGATTGTGCACAGTTGAATAGTATTTCAGCATGTTTCAAGAAGTCAAACACAAAATATTTTTCATATCAACATTTATGACAAAAGAGCTCCAAAAAAGACCTTTGTCCCTCTCAGTCAAGATTCTTGTTACCTGAAAAAATTAACTGGAATGGTATTTTAAAGGATGTCTACGAAATGAGATTTTGAAATATTGATAAGCATAGTCATTGTGAGCTATGAATTAACAGAAACGCAATCTCGACATATGACTTCATGTTACGTCGCAGGTTACACAGAAATATAAAAATTGATGATCTTGAAAGCCATTAGCATAATCATACGGCTGAATTGGAAACAGATGGTTTCCTGAAAACTATTTACAAGTTCTGGCACTAAAATATGTCAGAATTTTTAACGTTAAATCGAAGAACATTGAGAAACCCCTTCTAACCAACCTTCCTAACATCTTCTGATCAATCCCCATACCTGCATGTTCTTGATAACGAACACTGATATTTTTCTTTTCAAATTTTCAGCTCCCACAAATAGGCGCAAGATTCATGTTCTTGTCCGGATCTTTTGCGTGTGGTTACTGTGCAATAATCTATGGGTGAGCATTCTAGTTTCCGTGCTTGTGTTCCAGTATGTTTTGATACACTCAGACACTCGAACAAAATCAAGCAAAAGTGCAGGTCAGTTACTTGATGCATCAACAAAACTGTATAGGAGGCCACGAAATTGGAAAGTTTCTTGGTTGAGAAAGGGATTCTTTTGAAGAACAGGGATGTCGCAATAACCATAACTAACGGTAACATTTTTGAAGAAATACTTCATTGAAAGCAAGAATGCAATTTCTTTGCTCTTTTTATAGGTTTCTTGATAGACTGGACCATGGGACAGAATTCATTGCCTTTTGTTTTGTAGTCCGATCCATTGAGGCTGTGGGAGGAGCAGCATCAACCACAGCATCATTTGCTATCGTTGCCAAGACATTTCCAGATAACCTATCAACAGTTTTTGTAAGTAGTAATAGCGATGAAAAATGATACCAAATCTCCAATGCCAACAGAAGCTTAACGCTTGTTTCCATAAAACTTGTAAAAAAGTGAGTAAATTTGTTACAGATGAAATCTTCGTTACATAGGAATATGTGACAATGACTAAAATTTTTGATACAATTGATTTTTTTCATTAGAAAGGCATTATACTGCTCATGTGTTTTAGTAAACCAAATGCCTTTCGTTCTTTTTCTCTTAAAATTAAACCGTATCACAGACGCAGTGATTAATCTTGTTTATGTACCGTTTTTTTCACAAAGGGAATACTTGAGATTTTCAGCGGATTGGGTTTTGTGATTGGTCCACCAATAGGTGGTTACTTATATGAAGTAAGTGTCACTCGTATTATGGCTCATTCGCTATCTCGGTGTATCTCACTTTGTCGATGTCCTTATCTGCTTTTGTTTTGGCCCTGACTCTGTCGCAATTGCCCGTGTTTATCAGTGTCTATCACTCTCTATCCCTCTAGACACTAAAATATTGGTAAAGTCGTGTCATTATGTTTCGTCTATACATTTAAGTGCAGAGTGCTGGCCACCACTTTGATGCCAGTGGCCCTGTAACACTTTGGTACCCTAGAAGCACATCGCACTCTAAACGCTACACAACCTTAAAGGATTCAAATACCATCTATTAATATGAAATGACAAGATTAAGCCTTTTAGTTTCTGGTTTGTAATGGTTTTCACTTATTCACTTGCAGGCCGGTGGTTTTGCCCTTCCTTTCGTAATTCTTGGAGCCTTCACTCTAGTGGTATTTGCGTGTAACGTCTTTATTCTGCCGCACCCAGCAGGTACGTGAGGGAGAGTTTCATGAAGACTAGTTTTTTAACTAGCTGAGATTTCAAACTTGAAAGATAATGGTAAAAAGCACAATAAGCAAGAGACTGCAATACACGTATACATACCAGAAAAGATGTAATTCGCAGGAAACTCGATCCTGCGTATATATTAGATAAGCGTGACACGCCCTGAAAACTTGCCTGTAAAGGCACACATGTATATGAAGCGTTGTTCGTATGTTACAGATAGTTCAAAACCAGAATCAGGGTCTATGTTACAGTTACTCTCGATGCCGGCTGTATGGGTAACGTGTGGAAGCGTAGTAGCTACAAGTATGGGGATAAGTTTTATAGATCCAACATTAGCAATACATCTTAAGGAGGAGGTGAGTGTCTTAGCCTTGATAGAATTTTACACATATGCCACCGTGCCGGCATCTACCTATGACTCTGATACACCAGGCAGTTTTGACATATTTCATACATGTTTGACACATTATCGCAAGACTTTCTTTCATTACCCTGGTTTCTGTATGCTTGATGTTCTGCTAGTTTTCAAAACATTTAAAGATCGAACTTACTTTTCATGCATAAGAAAAATTTAAATGAAATTTGGTGTTGTGCTTCGAGATACTCAATGCTCCTATTTCTTTTCTACTGACTTTAACTTTCCCCATGTCTAGTTTGATTTTGATCCGGGCGCTGTGGGTTTGATGTATGTAAGCATTGCAGCAGCGTATTCACTGTCAGCTTTCTTCTGGGGCTACATGACCGACAAAATGGTGAGTGCTGTACTGCGTTTGTTGCACGATTATAATCCTTTGTTACAAGACATGTCCAATTTTCTCAGGAGCGTGATCGTAACGACAGTACAGCGGTATCGCTCCATCTATCTCGCTTCTCTCCTGTAAGTTACGATACTGTAAAATTTCTGTATTCGACCACAGAGAATGGGGCCGTGTACGCGACAGCAATAGCAAATCCTGTATGGAAACTTTATTCATGCTATAAGATATTATACCATCGACACACGTAGCACAGCAATCTCCTCGCAGAGATTGGAGGGTGGTGTGGCAGCAGTGCGACGAAGATAATTCCGACAAAGTTAGAGGGTCTCCGAGCCGTTCACCGCGCGACCCCACTAGATTTTAATTATCCACGCGGTGACAAAATCTCTGTACTGAAATTGGTACCACAGAAAACACTGATTACTGGATAGAATAGCTACTAATTGTTTTGAGAAGGTGCTTAATGTTTGAAGTATTATCGTTGGAACCCTTGAAGCCATTGAAGTTAAGTGTTGGTAATTTTCCACAAGGGAAGATGTTTGTTGTGCCATCTCATAAATTACATATACCACATTATGTCACACGTTGAGGACTTAATTAGGTAGACGTGTATTGTTTCAAGTACCACCGTGCGCAAAGATATGGCCCTAGTACCCCGCAAGTCAGATCAAATTAAACACAGTTGCTTGCTAAGATAGGGTCTAATTGCATAAAATCGTTTCGGTCAAGTTTATTTTCCTTTTGCATGGAAAACAGAAATTCAAAAAGTGAGCGGGATAATGATGCATTTCAGATTACCATTTATAATGAAGGAAACTTTGATATTTTTTCAGAATATTCCAAAATTATTGATGATATTTGGTAACATCGGCGCATGTACAGCATATCTTTACGTAGGACCGTCTCCTTTTATGAATTTGCAAAGGTATGGATCGAATGCAGCACTTTGAAAATATTGAAACATCGATTTAATCTTGTAGAGTTTCTGAAACGGATAAAGCACTTGAGCATGTCAAACAATTTTTACACAATTTGGGAACAATTTTCTCCAAAAGAAGTATATTTTCACGGTGAAATATACCCTTAGCTTGGTTGGTGTAATACTTAGTTCGAATGCATTAAACAATACTTAAGTTTCTCGAAGCAGTAAAATCTACTAAATGTGCATAGTGAACACCAGGCAAGGAAAGTAAATGTGTAACTGAAACCGATCTCAACAAAATTCGAAAATCACACGTCTCAAGACAATCGTACAAGAAAAAAAAACTTACGATAAACACGAAGCACCGTCATCACTTCTGTAATGAATGTGGCGATCTTTGAATAGGTCGTATAAATTGTTAGCTGTTTTGAAAGGAGTCAGAATACCCTGCTTCACCCAGGGGCAACCGACAAATGTTGCAGTGTTTGCTAACTGAAGACATAGCCTCAGAGGATCATTTTCTTGACGAGGTTGTAAATCAAAGAGTCCACGAAATAACTCGACGTTGACAATATCTCTTTCTAGCAAACTCTGGCTAGAAATATTTTCGTTGGTCTTGCTAGGGTTATCTCTTGCCGGTGCGTTAGTTCCAAGTTTCCATGATATCAACACAACTGCCAGGTAAGACAGGAGCAGTTCACAGTTCTACTTTGACTCGTAGATGATATCCTCATTTGTACCAAACCGCAGCAAGTTTAGCTTGCTTTATATGTCACATTATGTGCATTCTGTCAGTCCCCAAAGCTTGTATTGCTTGCTATCCTCAGTCCTCGGCATAAGTTTCCGAGTGCAACCTTCGGTATAGGGCGTTTTGAATTCAAATGGAGTAAGTCAGTTTGAATGTGGCAGAATTTCAGCAATAGAAGACTTCGTTAATCGAGTCTTCGGCTGGCCTATGTATTGTGACGTGGCAGTGTTGAATGGTAACAGCCAATGAATCGAGATCAAAACTTAATATGATCGTTTAATTGACTGTCTATCAAAGGAGGTCTATTCAATAAACCTTTTTTCCACAATAAAGGTTTCCGAAGTTATGCTTTGGTTAAACCACTTTTTTCAAATTTCCATCATATCGGGCTAAACGTGCCACCATGATTACCTAACTGTAGAACAACAGTCATGGGCAACAAAATTGAAAATGATGGTAATAGTCAAGCGTGACTGCGCTGGTATATTTTGTGGAAAAAGATGTAAATGTTAACGAAGCAAAACCTCCCAAATTGCTTTTTAGTCCAATGTTTGTTATTTTTACCCCCGAATCGTGTTTTTTTGTCCTCAGATGGTATGGAATGCCAGACAATCTCGGTACATATGGCGTCGTTTCCGGCGTTCTTAGTGGCTTTTTCTCGCTAGGGTAAGTCATCTTGGCGTTGGTTCTTATGAAGTATTCGCTCGGGAAAGATGTTTAGTAATAAATCTTGAAATATTTGTGTCAATACAATCTTGTTTACGCAGAGTTTCCAAGTACAAGTCAACATCCTCCCTAATACCGTTTGGTCTGTCACCTTTATGCGACACTTGGCCTTGCAACCTATCGGTATTAACACTATCTCCTTGCTTGCAAGATAACATCTCATGTTTTATTATACATTTGTATTGGTTTATATCGACTTATGTACAGTTTGAACATTATATAATATCATGTTTATTATTTCTTTCTCTTGTGAAAGTAGCAAACCCATGAGTACATTTTATCCATGGAAATAATATGTTACACGTTTTAACGGATTCTTGTTTAATGTACATGTATATTTAGTAACTTCATTGGACCAACTGCTGGTGGCGCACTGTCAGATGCACTGAGTTTTAGCTGGGCTGCTACCATATTCGCGGCATTCTTTCTCTCCATGGTGCTCATACTTATCTTATTCTGTCTTTGGGAATACCAATGTGGAACAGGGTAAGACGTTTGATATGAATTATTGGTCAGTGAACCTTGTTTTGGCACAAGAAAACAATTTACCTCTTCCATTGGTAGTACATACTTTTGAGAGTCACTATTTCGACGGGTGCAGCTTGCCGAAAATGATTTCGTCAAACGTAAATGTCTGAAATTTTATCAAAATGAAAAATCCTTTCTACTGCTGGAAAATATTGATTTCATTCACCGGTTTCACAAGCTATTTCAAATATTCCTTTATGAGTTTGAGAGAAACGACGGTTGAGATGTACGCATTCTTTAATGATGTAAACTTTACTCTTTTACCCTTCTACTAGGCGAAGGGTACCTGGGAATCGACACGAGAATTTGATCGCTGTTAACTACGAGGACGAAGAGAGATCACCCCTTTTAGAGGAACGAATAACTTCTGTGGAGTAAAATGACATAGAGCAGTTGATAATATCTGCCATATGTACACAACATGGTTAGCAAGGGCTTTCGCGTCAAATGGCTACCGTCAGAGAAGAACACAAGTGGATTTCAATGTATGCTGAAACCATTCACATCTGTTCCTGCAATCTGGACATTTAATCGGAAAATCACAAAAGAAACCTGGACCCGAAGTCCGAAAATCTTAGTTCAGCCATAAATATTCCAAATCCGACGAATCTTTAACAGACAATGTACAAACACAACTATAGAGACATAATGAAATGAGAGAAACAGTAGCTTAGGCCTATATACTTATTAAAGGGACACAGTCGTCGGAACTGCGCTCAACAAAGGCCAGTCACATGGGACCCATACGACCAATGTAAACACCATATCTAAGGTACGATGGTGACTGATGAAAGTTAAAACATGTTTGTCATTATCTGCATCCTGTAATTTAAATGTTTCAGCTGTAATGATGAGGTGCATCTGGATATCGTGCACGAAATACATTGTTTGTAAACAAGAAACCCGCACAGGCGCAGTTCCGACGACAATTTCCCTTTAAGTTCACAATCAAAACGTAATGTTAGGTGTTTCGTAAAGCAGGATTTGTTACCCTAACGCAGCCTTTGAAATCTAACCATACTCATTGTTTAATAATGATGAAGTCCGGAAAAAGTAACATAGCTTGACTTGCTAGGAAGAATGGCAAGAGAATACAATGTTATGTGTCTAAAAAGTGAATCGGAACGCTGTTTGCACGCGTACACTTAGTTTACATCCTACTCACGGTTGACGATGCACAAATACTGTGAACTTGTATGTCTTCTTCTTCTTTTATTGTTCCGCACACTAATTGCACAAACGCATACTAATTATGTTTTTAAATGTTGAAAATTACACCCATATTGATACACAGTTCTCTATATAAGGGGGCGTTAAACAAACGCTTTGTATGCTGCAGCAAACATGCAAATGACTTATACAAGCTATGTGGTGGTATAACTCTAACTTTTTAAGTGCTGAAAGATGTCTCGCGAGACAACAAATAGTGAATAGTATGTACACCGTGGTAACAACGAAACGGTTGTACCTGGTGCACATCGATTTAGGCTGCGATGAACATATTTGGTCGACGTCGCGTTGTAATTTTAACAGGTAGGAATGGCAACATGGAAAAAGGACCGTGTGCTGCCTCCAAGGTGATCACTCATACCATACAACGTAGCAACACAAAAGCAACTTATTCGAATCCTTTGTATGGGCCAATATTGCTAATTTTCAAGTAACCGTGGCCGAGCTATAATTTGTAGGAAGTCCATGGCCCTTGCTCAGCGCCTGCACTCGGCACTGTGGGTACAGAGCTCAGTCCAGACGCGTTGATCGTCACTCTGGATACTGTAGCACAAGCTTTCTGCACATAATGAGCTGACATGTGTGAACATGTGAGCTATTGTCGTACATCGGTCTATCTGGTTGTCTGATATCTAACATTGTAAACCAAAGAATAAAACATGGTAACCTGCCAAAAATTGACAATAGCAAAGTTATCATAGTTTTATGCTGTACTGCAGCGAAAAATCATACATGGGAATTTGAAAGTTTAAATTCTTTTGAATTCCCTCCCCCGATGCCCATCACTTTTCAATGTCCTCACCTCTTGAACCTGTTCATCCCTAATTCCCTGTCAACTGGTCCATTTTTACAATTGATAACAATAAGTTTGGGCCACACCATTATGGTGAAAGGGTTCGAGAGGTGATGACTCACAAAATACAAACAACGGGGAGACAGTTTCAGTCACCATAATTACGTTTGGAGCCACAAATGTTTTACTGACAACAGACATTTATAAACACTTCATCCTTTGCTTAGCAAACTGTTTCAAAAACAGTTTTGCTATTTCTTTGTAACAATTATTGTTATAACACACCTCATCGGTCTGTATTCTAATTCGCCAATTGATAGTCACGCAGGATGCGTTCTTTTTGTGCTGATCCACGTAAACGACGTCATCAGGCATCATTTGTTGGAAATGTTGCCTGCCAGGCATCAGTTCCGAAAAATGATGCCCGCTGAGTAAAAAACGACATTGACGCATGCACGAACCGGAATGTAAACAAAGATGTCGTCTGCGGGCGATCGGGTTATCCTACTTTGTGAAGAAGAACTGAATGCTCTGGTTTCCAACAAGGACACAAAACGGACGAAAACTATAATCAAAGGTGCATTGAACGATCCTGTTGGGAAAAACTTTTTCTTACTGAACCACTTCAACATATTACATGCGACAAGTTTTGTGTATGGTACGTTCTTATGCATGTCTGCGGATGAGGTGTGTTATAAAACACATATTGACTGGCCATGAGGGCAACAGCATAGATTACGTCTTTAACCCCTCGGGCCTGTGAGTCACCCCAAAAGCAGACTGTTTCCCTCGGCCTTCGGCCTCGGGGAACAGTCCGTTTTTGGGGGTGACTCACAGTCCCTCGTGGTACAGACGTATGCTGTTGCCCACATGGGTAGTCAATATGTGTATACCGTACTTCTTTCAGATAAAATGTATTTTTTCAATGAAATTTTCATAAAATCAAAATGTGTTCCCTTTAACTTTGTGACAAACCTGTCAACAATAGTTGCCAAAAGTGACTTTTTCCGTTTTTCATGAAATTCATGAAATGTACATATTTGTGTTTACACAGCTACACACCATAACTAGGTTAAAGGTCGAGTCATTCTGAACAACATCATTATGTTTGTTCCTTGTCTTTTTTGGATAAATTACAAATGACAGTACTGTGTGACCTTGAGTCGAGAAAATAGTTGTTCTATGACGACTGTTTTCTAATCTCTTGACTCGGTTTTCTACTAACTTGAGATTATTTTTGAATAAACCGACAAATGAACTAGACTTCTGAGCGGTGAATGGGTCAAACCCGGCGGAATTTGAATGGACCACGGTACAATATGCGTTTGTACACATGGGCTTGTTTGTACCACCATAACGTGATCTCTTGGGCGTACTCAGGCTGCAGAACGTCCGGAGTAGAGCCATTGATAATTTTGATTAATATTTACGAACTACCTTAAGCTGATAATTGCAGAGATTTTTTCAACCTCTGGATTGACAGATGTCACCACCTTGGCTTTCTCTGTTTTACACTCTTCTCCTGTTGATGGAAGAGGAAAGAATTTCTTTACGAGTTAAATCATAAACTGAAAAGTGTACATGCCTCCTTTTCTGCTTTAGATATTCTATTATTATAATACATACACACTGGTGGATGATTCAATTGACACAACGTTTAAATCTTCAAGTCTGGGCGTGTTGACAAGGCAAATACCAAGGTTTCAATGTGCTACCAGGGTTGTAAACGTTGAAACTGCGGTTGAAACACGTGACGGGTATATTCGAAGAGGAGATCCAGTTACAGTTTAACATTGGGCTTTGTTTTGTGGTTTCATCCAGCCATTAAATGCTTTTCAGAGCAAGCCAATCCACCATAGTGCAAACATTAACCGTTTCATCCCCACTTCCCAGTAAAGAGGTCGTATTTTACCATAGAAACACTATGTGATTTGGTCAAATCATGGTTGTGAAAGGGGTTAGAAATGAGAGTCGTGCTAAAGAGCTTACCCTTTTCCACACTGGTACTCCCAGAGACAGAATACTATAAGTAACAGTGCCACGAAGAGGTACAACGCTGCAAATACTGTAGCTGCCCAGTTGAAGCCAGCCGCTTGTGTAAGTGCG
The DNA here is from genome assembly GCF_041260155.1 of Ptychodera flava. Lineage (NCBI taxonomy): Eukaryota > Metazoa > Hemichordata > Enteropneusta > Ptychoderidae > Ptychodera > Ptychodera flava. The sequence continues at coordinate 16,004,226 of NC_091944.1, read as the reverse complement.
CCCCCAGCAGTCGGGCCTACAAAACTCCTGCATGAAAGTTAAAAACGGGACAATACTGTCACATTGCATTAAAAATAGTAGCAATCAAATTCTGGGTAAGGTAAATTCGCTTGCAGAAGGAGTCACACACGTTTTGTATAGATCAGACAGCTTGATATTATCCATGCTGTCTATCTTGTACACTCAGACATGACGTTTCATGAGAGTTGATCAATGCATGACTGTAGGAATACTGTTTAATGTACCACAAGGTTCAATACTGATGTACTAAGCATGTGATTTTTGTTTTGAATTATCGTGAATATTCTCAGAACACCAGAGGCCAGAATGCATCTCACAAGATGCAGGTGACACGATATGTACCCAGAGGAAGGTTTCTTTTGGAAACTTACCCTAATGAAAAGAGACCATTGAAAAGACCAGAAACCACTCCATAAGTACCTAGATTGTCTGGCATTCCTTTCCATCTGGGCGAAAAAGCGAAGGCTTTCATCAGTGTGTTTAGCACGACTATAGCGGAACTTCGTGGTTGCATCAGTTGAAGAATAATGTGGTTTTTGCTTCACAAACCATTCAAAGTTTGAGCTTACATCGAACACATGGGATGTTTGGTTATAATATAAACTTTATTTTAAACAAGTCATCCTTGATGACACTGTCCACACTTGTTGATGGGTACTTGATTACAAGTCCTTTGAGAGGATAGAGCCCTGTTCATTAATTGGGTCTGTGATTAAAAATTAGTTCCATGGTGGTGAAAACGTAAAATCAATGTGGGCTGTCACCCTTACTACAAAAGGTCATTAAATAAGTCAATCAGTAATTAATCGACAGGATGCTGCCAAACATTTTTGCATTCTGTTCTAACACTGACTGACTATCATGTGTACCACATTCCATAAACGATACCGCCAAGTTTCAATGAATTGTATTGCAACACTGTGAGATAACATCTGTACCAAGTTTCATCAAAGAGGATGAAGTGTTTCTGGATACTGACTCTGATTAGGAAAGTTTATTACATATGTAAATTAAGTATTAATTAATATGACAGTGCATAGTATCTTTTTCAATGTTTAAACAATGTAAGCTCAAATCTGTACCAACTTTCATGAAATTTGATGAACCATTTCTAGCCATTCCAGCCTATTTACGAAAATGCATTAAATACACATATTAGCAGTTAATTGACATGATACTTCTACATATCTTTGCATGCCATAACACTACTGGAAGATCAACATCTGTACCATTTCTCATCAAATTTGATACAGCATTTCTAGACATCATACTTATTATGAAACTTCATCAAATATGCTAATAAGCAATCACCTGACATGATACTGCTGAATATCGTCGGACAGTATTACAGTACTGAAAGATCAACATCTGTACCAAGTTTCGTCAAATTTGATGCAGTATTTAGCAGTTAATTCACATGGCACTACTAAATATCTTTGTAAATTTATATGAGACTATGTGCTGGAGATCTATACCAAGTTTCATCAAATTTGCTGCGATATTTCTAGACATATCACCCTAATTACAAAAAATCGTCAAATATGCAAATTAGCAATTCATTGATGCAATGCTGATATGATTCATTTGTGCTTTCAGAGCTCTGTGTGACGAACATCTTTAAAAAGTTTCATGAAATTTAGTGCAGCCGCTCTAGAAAGAGCGCTCTTTTTCAAAAGTCATTGACAATGACATAGTCCCTGCTTTTTCAATAAAATGGCTGTCACACAGCCATATTTGACCGGATCGCAAAACAAATTGACGTGCCGAAGTGTGACATTAGGAGTAATCCTTGTACCACGTTTGAATGAAATCACTCCGGGCATCTCTGAGATATCTGCATGAACGAACGGACGGACGGACGAACGGACGGACACATGAACGCATGGACATGACCAAACCTATAAGTCCCCCTGACGGTATCCGTGAGGGCTAACAACCACATACATGTAAGTGCCAAAAGTCCATACAGATAAATCTCACTTTCAGATGATTTGAATATCCATAGGCTGAATGATGCCATACACATTACATTGTTTTCACTAAAATTATGAACATCAGATTGGGATCCGGTAACCCTAACACCGATACCCTTTCTAATTTCACACACTATTCTGTATTTCTGTGTCAATAGCATCTCCGATACAATGACTGGGTGACCCTAGTTAAGTTTACTGAGGTGCCATCCCTCACAAATACACTATCCTTCAAATTGAGGATATTGTCGGTATTGCAGTCAAGCCCATCCAAATAGACACAGTTCTCATGTAGGTTTTAGTTTCCTCAAAGATTTTTAAGGCAAATGTTTACAGCGTCACAAACGATACCTATCCTGGTACTAACATGACTGTCAAGATATTCAAAAAAGTATCATTAACGGAGATATTTCAATAGGCATGATGAACATGATATTTGAACATTGCTATCATTAATATTCATTTTGACAGCATTCTGAAATTACAATTTTGTGGTAGCATAGTCGAAAGTGAAAGACGTAATTATAAATCTTGCTAAAACTTTCCCTAATGAAACTTTAAACAATGTTCTTACTAACTCGAAAATGAAAATCACGAGTCAACATGGAAAGTTTTTTACTACGGAAACAAATAACCTAACATATACTGATATTCGAAATTCAAAATGGCGGCAATGCCTGTGTTAACTGTATGGGGAAAAATAAAGTTTTCAATTTCCGAAAAACTAGACCACGAAAATTTTTCCTGAAATCAGCAGCTGTATAATGAGTGTCCATAATCAGTGGACCGGAAAACTATTGAAGCTCACTGAGAATCCAAATGTCTGTCCCCGAGGGACATTCTACGCTAAACAAGACCTGCATGGATGCAGGTGTCAGAGGAAAAAAGGTATACGTCAAACCTTTACCTGGCAGTTGATATCAGATCATAGAACAATGGAATCAAGGAACAACCCAAGGACAAACCTACAAGAGCCATTGACAATATCACTATCCATAGCTGGCTGTGGAGAGAGAGAGAGAGCGCAAATCGGTTTATGTATCATTTTAACACTTGAAAGCATGGCATATCTTCACGTTGAATATCAATGTCTGTGTGTTCAATGGCATAATAAGCAATTACTTCATTACATACCTTTGTGCCTGTAGAAGTGGAGATGGTCCCATGTACATGTACGCTGCACATGCCCCAATGTTGCCTATTATCATCAGCAACTTTGGAATGTCCTGAATATTATGCAAAAAGTTTTCTGTTATTTAAAGTCAGCCAAACTTCCAAAGATACATAATTAATAAATTACATACAGATTAACTTGTTTCCCAACATTTCTAAGTTCGCAATCTTCAGACGTTACCTTTCAGGGATCACGTTGACTCACTATTTTTCATACGGGACTTAATTCTCACAAAGGGGATCCTATCTCTAACATGAACACCTGGTTTTGGGTTTGAGTAAATTGGCACTTGCCTACGGTACATCATGTAATAACCCCTTGAATTTTCATAAACATACATACATACATACATACATACATACATACATACATGCATGCATGCATGCATGCATGCATGCATGCATGCATGCATACATACATACATACATACATACATACATACATACATACATACATACATACATACATACAGACATACAGACACACAGACACACAGACAGACAGACAGCTACATACATAGATCATCAGATGTGTCCAGGTACATGTACACCCTGAAAAGTTTTTGCAGTGAGACAAATACATTGACTAGTCAAGTATTGAAAGAAGTACTGGTATATACTCACAAATTTGTCTGTCAGGTAGCCCCAGAAAAACGCAGATACTGTATATGAGGCAGATATTAATAGAAAGACCATTCCAACTTGTGCTGTATCTAAATGGAACTGGTAAAAAAAGAAAATGGCATACGTTACTCATGCGTTAACATGGAAAGTAAAATGTTTCTTGAGAGAAAGATAAAAAGTCTCCAACAAAAACAGGTTGCTTTTTTCCACACACATTGTGAAGTCAATCCCAATTCACACCAAAACAGGTAATAACATTAGTTTCAGGGATAGAACACACTGTAAATCTATATTTAATACTTGATCGAAATCAGCAATATTTACTTTTCAATTCTACTTGGGTAAGGTCTATTAGATCACTAATTTCAAATAAGCCTGGAAAGAATAACATTCTTTGTATCATTTTACATGGTTTTCTTTATGCTTCTGCTGATGTCAGACAAAAGTTAATTACATAATAGACAGAATACCGCTCAATCTTCACAAATAAGTAAATTAACTTGGTCTAATATCATTTACTATAAATACATTACCTGTTGAAGATGCTTTGCCAGTGTTGGATCGAGAAAGCCCAGCGCCATTGAGCCAGTCAGGACACAAAACGAAGTCACTATTGCTGATGGCGAAGATAACAACTGTAGCATGGAGCCTGACTTGGGTCTCTCACCTTTGGAAATATTGAAAGCGCAACGAGAACTGTAAAAAGGCAATTTCATTACCATGGGATAGATAGGCTGAGAAATTATATATGAGGAATCTAACATCAGTATCTTCATTCGTATTTGTTTGAAAGCAGAGGCAGCTTCTGGCAATTAATTCAACACATTTTGTATTTTACCTTGACAGGATATGAGCTTTCAATATCCCAATTGCCTATGTGTCACTAACTTTACATCTTTTTCATTTTGATGGTAAATGTATGCGCATGAACTTACCAATATATTCAATTCAAAAGATTCAGGCTTCTCCTGTTCAAAGTAGACTATTTTCTCAATGGCTCTGATAGATGATTTTTCTTAATGGTAGTTTCTTTACTTAGATTGTCATATTACAACATATTACTACTCCAAAACCTACTTCATGTTTTTTTTTATATGACAAAAATATCTGCCTATCTAGTTAACTGAAATCTCGCTCATCTAATCTTTTGTTCGCTAATTCGTTTTGCATAGTCATAACAAACTTTGATTAAAAATAAATAAAAGCATGTTCTGCATTTATATTCATTCTTTTGTAAGGTATATACCAATGTGCAACAGGCACTTGAGTAACAGGCGGCCACAATTTCTTGAACATCTTTTGGGGATTTTCTTTTCCTGGTACACTGTCAGCTAGTCTGTTTCCAAGGAAGCAATTTTTCACAAATTTAGAAATCGCTATTGCCTCTTATTACCATGTTGTAAGATTTTGTCATCAACTTATGAAGCATCATTCACGGATGCACTGACCGGGATGATGGAAAATGAAAAATCAAGCTTTAGAAAGTTGGACTTTGTAATTCAGGTTCAGGAATTACTTGTTGTATTTGACTGCCCTTTGACACTTTAGAGATCACCTGGTCTGTGTTTGAGCCTATTAAGAGCTGTAAGGGAGATTCTATTTGTTGTGGAAGGTTTGTAAGCATAAGCACAGTGTTGTGAATTATTTAGTGGTTACAATTTGATAAATGTTGAACAATTAAACTTTTAAGGGGCTCACTCAGTCGAACTAGACTTCCACTTACCTCCTTGTGACGGCAGAATAAAGTAATTTACTGCAACTATTACCACAGAACATATCCCCAAGATAAGAAAAGGTAAACTGTATCCCCCAATCTGTGATAGTGAAAAAAGCAAGAAAAAAAACATTGTTTTTGGGCATCCTTTCTCTCTGTAAGAAAAGCTGGTGATTTAGCTATCTGCTGAGGAGGCTGGATGAAGGGAAAGTTATGAATATGACATCACTTACCTTGTATAGATAGCCACCTAGAGGGGGCCCCATCATAAAAGCTAAACCACTGGAAATTTCAAGTAATCCCTGAAAAGAAAACAGGAGTTACAATATGAAAACTTGACCTTTGGCAAGGCCAACATCTTAATAAGGTTAACGTCATTCACGCTACAGTAGTTTTGAGTTACGATGCTATCAGTTTTACTCCAAAATTCATTCCCTTTCTATGAAGAATATAAACCTGACTCTCTATTTTCATGCGCTTTCCATGCACTTTCCATGCAATGAATAATGACGAGTTCATCATAGGAAATAAGTTGGTCAAAATTTAAAAATAACTTCTATATCTGTTGTTTGCAATTAGAGTTTTTCTCTCGGCCTTGAAGCTTTTGTCCAAACATTGCACAACTGGAAAATAAAGCAAAAGTGGAGTTGGGGAATGCATGGATAATTTGCCTACTCTCGTGTTAAATTCAGCCACTTTTTGGAGGATAAAAAAGTTGTGCGTTCCCTTAAGGTCTTACGTTGCATACCTCATTTTACTTCTAAAGTCAGTTTTCACTTGCTTGCTCTGTAAACTATGAAAAGTTACATAACTAGAGCCTTATCTTGTAAAGAAGACAAATTCATGCTTCAGAAGCTGTTGAAGTCTGATACGAGAAACTAAATAATTGAACTTGGTTCGGGAAATTAAAACAAGCAGGCGATCACAAATCTTTGCTCCAGAATTGTAAGTGTCAATGATAGTTTCTGAATAGTGAATGGTTTAAAAGAACCATATGCAGTTATGTTTTCCAACAAATTTCAGACTTACAAGTGTCGTGGATACATTATCTGGAAATGTCTGGGCAACAATGGCAAGCGCTGCAGTGACTGACGCAGCTACTCCTACAGCCTCAACCGAACGAACTATGAAACAAAACACAATAAACTCTGTCCCTGGATTGAGCTTGTCCAGAAATCTACAGGCATAAAGATTACAGTATTATTACCACTTTAATTTTGCCTAACATTGAATTCTTTAGGCAGAATGCGCCTTCGAGACACACACTCAGACTCGAAATTTTGTACAATGGCTTACCACTTTCGACTGAAGCTTATGGAGTTAGTTTTGTAAAAATTTTGAATTTTATTTCTCCTGATAAGGATATACGATAAAGATGGCGGTCTTTTTTATTTCAAATATCAGTAAACATTAGGTAATTTTTTTTCTCTAGCATCCAAATTTGCATGATGATCCCTGATTTTAATTTGGCTTTGAAAGAGAAGGGGTGAAAATATTCTTGAAGAAAGATTGAACAAAGTTTAAGTCTTTCATTTTCAAGGCGAACATTACCCTAAACAGCTCTTAATTCTGCATAAAACATGACAGAAAACGGTAACAACTCTAAGCTAAGTTATTGACCCAATCTTTTTTGAGACTGGGGATTTGGCCAAGCGGTTTTGTTAGTGTCCTCTCCGCTACGTGACTGTATGTCGTACATGGTGAGTTCGAAACCGATTGAAAACACCGTTTAGATGAAAAACAACTTAGTAACATCTCCTGAAAAGTAACTAGTCATCTTACACATTAGTCAAAATAACTATCATATGCCTCAAAAGTTTTAAATCTTGAAATCATAAATTTTGCATAGTCAAGGAAGCAATCTTCAATTATTCATGTTTGTGACACAGACAGTTGCATATTTAATTGTAATCTCTTTAGCACAGATTAATTTCATACCTACTAGGCTGAGCAACTGCAGGGAACTTCAGTTGCAATCAGTTTCACCGACGGTAACTCACGTTTGAGATAATTTATAGGATTTAGGTTAAACACTTACCCAAATATTATCACACTTACTCCACATGTAAAAGATCCCGACAAAAACAGAAACTTCGCACCGATTTGTGGAAGCTGAAAAAGAAACAGAAAAAAATGTGCTGTGTATGAAAACTGATGTGTTCATTATTAGAGCAGTTGTTTCCACACCATACAGCCATTGCTTTTCACATGGTCATTTGGGCCTAACGGTCATTGGCTATTGGCCTCTTTGCCACAGGCGCTCGTGGGATGGTCTGCTAGATCGATTTAGGTTGCAGTAGCGGGCATATCGACTACGGGATCGATAGATTAAGCAGAAAATCAATCGATCAAGCAGACTATCTAGCGCACAAGCGTCTGTGCTCTTTGCGCCAACAGATGGACACACTAACAAAATTGATATTTGCTCACCATCACTGAGCAGAAATAAAGTGCTTTCTCAGTAGATAGTTAACAATTTGTATTGACATTCGTTTCACAGTACTGAAGCATTTCTTCGATAAATCATCCGTCGTAACTATTCGAAATACTCAAAATTTTACCCAACCTTGTTATTTGAGAACCATAACAGTTTTAATAATAAAGTTCAAGAGGCAATGTTGTAGAGATATTGAGCATAAGGTCATCAGCTCTCGGAACAAACAAACAAAATTTGGGAGGTGTCTGTCAAGTCATTGGAGAAAATATTGTTCTGACCATACGTGAAAATTGGGTCTACATGAACAAATTTCATAATCACTTTTACACATCAGCATAACGCTATCCCTGGAACCTATTCAATCACAAAAATTTAAAAACTCCGCAATGAGAGAAAACCTCACTAAATTTCACCAATAGATGGAATAAAGCTCAAAAATATTATGTAGACACCATCATTTGACAGAAAAGTTGAATGACGCCCTCCTTTAGAACTCACATAGTACTGCAGTGACATGGCAATCATATGGCCTGTATAAGACTGCTTGACATCATGCATTTATATATGTCATACATGATCATGCAGCAAAACAAATTTACATGTATATGTATGTCGATCATTGTTCTCATAAAAAGATCGATTTAAAGAATCGGTCTGTGTCTGTTTAAACAGCTCGAGCCGCCCCAGAAATCATAGCAGAATGGCCACCGAGGGGCAATATTAGCTTGTATAATGATACAGGTGGATGTATATATATATCTCTCCATAGTACATATGTTTATACATGTCTGAGTAATGGCTGTAGAGTACATTATCTGTATACCAACTTTGGATGAGATCTGTGTACGCATATCTGCATAATAGCTCTGGATGTTAAAATTATAACAAAATGGCCACCTGGTGGCCATATTTTAGTGTATCACAACAGAAAATCACATGCATCTGTATGTCACAGTAAATTATTTTTGTACCAAGTTTGAATGAAATGACAGTTACACATGTTTGCGTAATGACTCTGGATGCGAAAAATAAGTGATCAAATCGCCATCTTGTGACCGTTTTTGAGCATATGACATGACGGAAATTGATTTGTATATGTAGGTCGTAGTACATTGTCCTTGTGCCAAGTTTGAATGAAAACCTTAAATACGGGCATCCCTAGGAATACATTTGAAAACACATCAAATATAAAAGCAAGCTTTAGGGAAAAGTAACCAACATATGATTCAAACAATTCTAACACTACTTTGAATTTTTGATTTTGTACACATTTAGATATTTCAGAAGTTGCACATTCTTTTAAATAGAATCATATCTCGATCCAGTTAGAAAACTACACACCAAATACCAAGGTGATAAGTATTGCTGTATATACATACACATATATGTAGATACATACACACATACATGTAGATACATACATACATACATACATACAGTGAAACCTGTCCTTACGGACACCTCTCTAATCAGGACACCTCTCTATTAAGGGCAGATTTATCAAACCAAAAGTTACACTTTGAATAGAATTTTACCTGTCTATTAAGGACACCTCTATATTAAGGACACTTTTTCCATCCCCGAAGGTGTCCTTAATAGACAGGTTTCACTGCATACATACATACATACATACATACATACATACATACATACATACATACATACATACATACATATGCACGTGCGCAAGAAGGATAGATAATTACATGAATTGTAGGTAAACATATTTATACTTACAAATTTACCAAATATCGGTGATGATACAAACATGATGAGGGCAAAACATCCAAAAACCAAACCAACTATGGTGTCAGAAGCACCCATCCTGTTTGCCTATTACATAAAAGAAATATGAAAACAGGAATTCAACCAATCAATCATGACATTATTACTGTTTTTTGGAAAATATAGCAAATCAGAAATACAATGATACTTGTTCTGGATGGGTGATGGGAGGCTGAAAAAAAACAAAAGCTTGTCAAATCTGTTGACCTGGCACTTCAAATTGAACTAAAAGAGAAAAAAAAAGGAAATCACAATTTTCTTCAGGTCCAATAGTTTGTTTATGTGCATTAGTGAACATGATATGAAACTACGGGTGAATGAGCACTTAATAACGTCCCCCAGGGGGGCACTTGTGCACTAGGGACTGATCGAGAAAGTAGATGAAGTTCATAACTGCGAATCTATGGAGAGCTTCAGAGTATTCAATAGCCGCTAGCACATACGACAAAAATATGATCGTTCAGGAAATATTACTCCTGGCAGTTTTCTTAAAACATAAACAATGCGTAGCTAACGTGATAAAGAACATTTCTGTGGAGTAGTACATGTTACTGATAATTGTACATGGTACGTCCCTTAAACTAACAAATGAATGGCTCATTGTTGCGGTGATAATGGTGCAGTGGTTGTTCCAAAGACTATGCAAGCTCGATGATGACACAGTTCTTCCAACACATATACATACACATCACTAGTCGAGACATAATGTAGAATCTTACTGTTGGGCTCATTTTTGGCTTATCCTAAAATTTCATAGTCCATAGTTGGCTACTCCCACTAATCACAAACATGAAACAAGCGACCAATCGGCTGATGAACTGGGCAGGGACATAATGGGAAAGAGCAACTTATGATCCTAAGTATACATTAGTGCCAACTGCACCTGAATACTAACATTTAACCATAGCTTAATTGTCCAGACAAACATTTTGCTTGACCAAAAAAGGCAAAAATTCCCCCAAAATATAACTATTCAAGTTTTATTATGATTTCAACATATCTGAATCGAGTCATCAATATAAACATGTAATTGCAAGAAAAAGGAGAAGGCGATTAAAAGAACTTTGATGACATGGAAGTTTTGACCAAAAACAGCAAATACCGGTATTGCCTATAAATAGTTTTGCGGATATTTTCATGATTTTTTACATAACTGATAAAGATCATCCCAACGTCCTTCACACCAAATTTCAAAGAAAGCTGATGAGCAGTTCAGATTCGTGAAAAATAAACATTAAAAAAATGCCCCAAATAAAAATATGCAAATTCCAGCGTGATTTGAATAAACCTTACTGAAGTCAATCCGAGGAACCTCAATACCAAGCGTCGAAGCGATAGACAAACGGTTTCAGATAAGATTTTTTCGACCAAAAATAGGACAAAATTGCCCTAAACATTACAAATTTGCAAATTCTGTAACAATTCGAACAACTCTGATTATAACTGTAGGTCAGCCTGAAGAACCCTTCATGCTAAGATTTGACGCAATAGAAACAGCAGTTTCTGAGAAGAAAATGAATGTTGACTGATAACAGACGGAAGATGGACAATCCACCTGTCTGATAAGCTCTGCATCATTGATAGCGGAGCTTAAAACCTATCACAATCACTTAATTAACTTCAAATAACATAAAATTAAGTTTTACATAATCAAATCACAAATTACATGTGAAGGTATGATCTATAAAGGCTGAACAATCTTTGTATAACATCATGTCAGGTCCACATTGTCAAAACATAGTGTCAATGACACGGCTCAAATACGATTCAATGTGGCAGGCCAGAGTGAGTATACTTAACTAAGTTTACCCCTGAGAATATCCATACTACGTTTCAAAGCAATCGGATGAGCGATTTCTGAGAAAATGACCAAATATGGGAAAAATTGCCCAAAAATACAAATTATGAAAATTTCAACACAATTTGAAGATACAATGATTAAGGCTGAATCTGCATACAAAGTTTCAAAGCATTCAGAATATTTAATTCAGAGAAAATGATTTCTTTGACCAAAATGAGTAAAATTGCCCTAAAAATACAAAAATGAAAATTTCATAACAATTTTAATAAATCCGAAAGAAGACAACCTTAGGATCAAGATTATTAATAAAAAAGCAATCCAACAAGAACTTGGGAGAAAATGATTTTGACCAAAATGAAAATTGCCCTAAAATACACATATGATTAATTTCACCACAATTTGAACAAATCTGACAGAGGCCAACCCTAGGATCACGCATACCACGTTTCAAGGCAATGGGACGTGCGCTTTCCGAGAAAAAGTTTTTTTGGACCAAAAACGGGAAAAATTGTCCCCAAAATACAACTATCAAATTGTCACCACAATTGGAACAAATCTGACTAAAGTATACATAAACAACCTGCATACCAGATTTCAACCAAATGTAGCATGTGGTTTCAGAGTTTAAGCATTAGCAGGATTTTCTCTTTTTTACCTCGTTTGCATATTTTTGACACTGACATGTTCATTTGAACAAATTCACATCTTCAAACCCCGGGTGCACCTGTACAACAAATCCTAAGATGGTAGGTGCTGCGGTTTTGGAGTGTTTGATGTGGATGGACATACATCCGCACATACATACATACATACATTCATACATTCATACATTCATACATACATACATACATACATACATACATACATACGTACATATATACATTGTTACGTGCAGAGAAAACGAACAAAAGGGTGAACTCAGCAGTTTCAACAAAATATCTGGGTCTTTGTGTTGTTCTGCAATGAGATATGATCTAGAAAATGTCTGACTTTGGTCAGCAGAAGTTTTACTGGAAGTTTCAAATCCACGAGGGATAACGGAATGATCCGTGTCAAACACCTGACTGAGAAAGGTGTCATTTAAGTCAACATCTGTGACATTATTTTTGAGAGTATTTTGATTCTCGGAAGTTTTCTTTGACATGGCTCGAGTAATAGCACATGAAGGAAATAAATCGGGTATCTCTTGTTCAATTGGCTCTGGATCCTGATCTAAACTAGGATTATCAGTCACAAGTGGATTAGTAATGACCTTGTCCCCAGCAAGGTCGTTTCCAAGAAGAAGGTGAATCCCTTCAAAAGGCAAAAAGGCCTAATACCTAAAGCCACAGGTCCAGAAACAAAGTCCGAAGACAAATAGACATTATGGAGAGGAACAGGAATGTAGTCATTACAATCTACCCCCTTAATAAGAACTTTAGAACCTGAAAATGACTTTTCAGAAAACGGCAGGGTATCTGCCAACAAAAGAGACTGGGAAGCCCCGGTATCTCTTAAAATTTTGACAGGGGTAGCGGAAGAGAAATCACTAGAAAGTGATATAAAACCATTATGAATAAATGGCTCGAAAATACCCATAATGCTATCTTGAGAAGAATTGACCTTGACCTCATTATTGGGGATAAGAGGGGTTTAACCTCAGAAAATGTGTTGCACACATTATTAGACTCTAATTGAGTTGATGAAGAAATAAAGCCGGTTGGCTTAGATCCACTTTGACCACTTTGACCTTCACGTTTTCTTTTCAATTTGAAACACTCTGACATTAAATGGCCGTCTTTCTTACAATAATTACAAGAAAGTGTACCGAACTGTTTGTCAGAAGGAGATTGAGACTTGGGATCTGATGATGTGGAGTGTTACTTGAACTCTTGTGAACTGTTGTCATTTGATTTCCTACTGTCCTTTGAAAAATTCTTGGATGAAAAGGAGGAGTTAAATTTACCTGCATTGTTTCTGTATGAAAAGGACTGGGATGGTTTGCTGAGAAATGAAGATTTGTGGTCAATGAATAATCATCGGCCAAACGTGCAGCAACCTCCAATGTATCTGCCTTTTGTTCATTGATAAACGTCTTGATGTCACTCCGGATGCACCTTTTAAATTCCTCAATCAAAACAAGCTGTCGTAATTTGTCATAATTCTGACTGACCTTTTCAGAAGAACACCAACGATCAAACAGTTGTTCTTTTGTTCGAGCAAATTCAACATAAGTTTGATCCTTCACCTTCTCACAATCCCTAAATTTCTGACGGTAAGCTTCAGGCACCAACTCATAGCCCTTGAGAATTAATTCCTTCACAGAATCATAATTTGAAGCCTGCTCTACTGACACTGAATGTAAATTTCTCTGGCTTTACCCACCAAAGCACTCTGCAAAAGCATAGACCAGGACTCCTTAGGCCAATCAGACTCTGAGCAATTTTCTCAAAATGAAGGAAATATTTATCAACATCCTTTTCTTGGAAAGGGGGAACTAACCTGAAATGCTTAGTGATGTCAAAATTGTCTGAAGGGAAGAATTTTCCTGGCTTTCTAAGCTCTAAACGTCTCATTTCTAACTGCAGTCGGTGTTCTGCTAATTCTCTTTCCTTTCTTTTTCCTCTCTTTCTTTCTCCCTTTGTCTTTCTTCCATTTGCAATTCTTTTTCTTTCATTTCCAATTCCCTCTCTTTCTGTCTTTCTTCCATTTGTAATTGCATTTGTATTTTTTCTAATGCCAATTTTTTAAGCTCCAAATCTGCCTGAATTTCTAATTTAATTTTCTTAGTTCAAAGGTAGACTCGGGCTCATAATCTTTCAAGGTGGATTCCTCAAACTGGCCTAAATTAACTAAATGTTTTGCAATGTGGTACTGTATTTCCCGCTTGCGCATAGATCTTTTGACATCTACTTTAAGGAAATTGGCCAGTGCAATGAGGTTGTCTTTTTTGAGGGAATCAAATGTGTCCTGATCAAGGTCATCCATAAATTCGTCTGGCTTGAATTCCGCCATGATTGAATTTCGCTGAGTTCACAGTATACAGTAGTTTTGAAAAGAGACAAAATGTTGTCAAACGGCTCAAAATATTCGTATCCCGGACGAGCCCCCAATTTGTTACGTGCAGAGAAAACGAACAAAAGGGTGAACTCAGCAGTTTACGTTTAAACAAAATTTATTACAAAAAAAAACTAATTGCTAAGTCAGGGATAGAGTACAAGCTTTAAAAGTGTACAGACTACTTATCTCAGCTGGGACGGCAAAGCTCCAGTCTCAGAGTTGTAACAGTCAGTCGGATGAATGAACAGTCCTTTGGCTTGCAGGCTTGAAGCTGCACAAAGTCCACAGTATAAATCCAGCGTTGACAGTGAAGGTCTTGAAAAGTCTTGAGAATGACTACTGCTGGAGTTTAGTAACACACAAGAGACACGATCCCAAAAGTCTGACTGCAAGCCTGCTGTCCCTATTTATACTCATGTGTTTACATAAGCATATAAGAACAATCTAGAACTTTTATTGACATGCTAATTACTGTTCTAAAATTATCTCTCTTACACAACTAATCAACTTTCCAGAACATTCCAAACATGACTAATTGAATTCAAGGTTGTGAGGTCATTAAGGGCAGTGACCTTGAGAATGTTCTAGACTAATTGAACTCAGGTCATGATGAGTGTGGGGGGAAATTACCTACGTAACAACATACATACATACATACATACATACATACATACATACATACATACATACATACATACATACATACATACATACATACGTACACACGTACATACATACATACGTACATACATACATACATACATACATACATACATACATACATACACACATACATACATACATACATACATACATACGTGCATGTATGCATGCATGCATACAGACATACATATATACAGACATACAGACGCCTCCGAGCTACCATATAAGCTCTTTTTGGTATATATAGTATTCATTACATATACCAAATATGAGCTACAAATCTCATGTATCACAATACCTTATCGCCATCGCAGGCGGCTATTCCGTTGCTGTTAGTAATTTCGAAAACAGTCTGACACATGTTCATGTGGTCAAATGTTTATGTCTTTGAACAATCTGTTAATACAGTAATTGTAATTTCCTCTCCCTTTGCATGTTCAAATGTGAAGTATTTGCCGTTCAAATGCAACGTACTGTTACCAGTATGCTACCAATCATGGGGGCTCATTTAAAAGCTCTTGTAGTAAGTAAATTTTCATCTTCTTAGTTTCTTCGAAACTCAAAATTTTATTTTTCCCCATAGAGTTAATACAGGAATGGCTACCATTTTGAATTTCAACTATCAGTCAATGTAATGTAATTTGTTTCTCTTCTACCAAGCTATCCTTGGGGATCCCTGATGTAAGAGAAAGGTTGAAGGTCTTTCACTTTTGAGGCATATAATTACATTAAGATAACGAGGTTAGCGATTTACGAAATCTTATCAGTGAAGAGTATACAATAAAACAATATCTTACCACTGTTGGGAAAAACGGTGCAAGATTACTGAAACTAATGAAATCTGCAAGATTGGCCAGCGAGATACTCAACAACGTCAGCTTCTGTCTTCTTGTAAAACCTTTACTCTTGGCTGAATTGTCTGATTCTGTGTCTTCTTGAATATTACCATCCTGATTTACTTCATTCACATCCCTTGTTGCCATGGTGACAAGTTCTTGATGGATGAAATTTTCCACAAATTATTTGGTTGCTAAATGGGAAATAAAACAAAGTGATCACATTTATTCTCTGTTGCGAAAATTGACTTTTTCTACTTCAGAACCGAGCATTATTTCAGTATGGGACTTTTTTGTCTATTATCATCTCTTCACACACACTCGAGTACAATGAGGGGGCTTCCAACTTTTCACTCAAACCAATCATACCGACAAATCACTCTGAACAGGGCACAGAATTCTTAGATACGTGAAAAAGTTTTCTGGGTTAACCAATGAAACAGCTGTGTTGTATTGACCGACAATAATAGTTTGTGCTTGTGAACTCTATGATGCCGACTGTCAAAGTATGAGAATTATAGGACAGCAACTGTTGGCTATTAAATTATAGACCCACAGAAAAGTGTTGTCTAGAGTCTGTGATTTAACATATATAGCTAAGGCTGCGTTCACAAAAATCGGGGGGGGGGGGTCTGGTGGAATCGCGATTGAACCCTTTTTTAGATCCCCTCTCGATACCCTCAAAAAATTTCAAGTCTCCCCATTTATATGATCAATAATTTTCAAGTCCCCTTAAGTTTCATATAGCCACATATTTATTAGAGATGCATGCAAAGAAAAAACATGTATTGGGCACTTCTGCTCGCAGATGTTCAACACTACTTGTTATTAGCAGTTTGAAGAGCCATAGTCATTTTTAAAAACACCATTGGACTTTTTTCGTGTATCAGTTAAAGCCAACTTGAGTTAATCCAACTCGATCTTTCGATGCCATAGTTGGTTTGGTTTTTGGATGTTTTGCCCTCGTGATGTTTGTATCATCACCGATATTTGGTAAATTTGTAAGCATAAATATTACAGTGCCTAAAAGTCATGTAATTATCTATCCTTCTTGCGCACATGCGTATGTATGTATGTATGTATGTATGTATGTATGTATGTATGTATGTATGTATGTATGTATGTATGTATGTATGTATGTATATATGTATGTATGTATGTATGTATGTACTGGGAGATTAAAATATTCCATCAAATAAACGTTTTAATCTCTGAAATTTTTGGCATAATAATGGTAAATTCGGTAAAATTTAAATAATTCCATTTAGTCAATATTTTTTCATTTAAATTAGATTCTTTACTGTTCAAAGTTTTACTTTTGTGAATTTAAAAGTCTATTGTAACTGTTAAGTCTCTTAAGTCTTCTATGTGTTGCTCTCTGGCCTGATCTTGTGTACAAGTACATGTATGTTTCACTGTCAATTGAGTGTCCTACGATCCAAACTCTACTACACCTACATCAGAGTTAGAGCTATCACCGTCACTGCTGATATGCAATGACAGTGACACTGCCCGTAGGCAGTAGCAGGGCAGTAGCTGTATTAACTTTGTATTTTGACAATATTTTTGTTCAGTTTGCGTTCATGTTCTACTCCCTACAGCATGTTGAGCTGTCCAGTATTCAGCTTGCCATCACAGCCTACGTGTACCGTGCAATTGTATTTTTGACAAATAACTTTAGTCTGAACTCTAATTAAATTATCACCAATAACGGGCTTGTTGACAAACTGAATATTGTGTTTTTCCGCATGCTGTAGAAAGACACCAAGAAACTGTATTTGATAAATACTGCATAGAAATATTGAAAAAAAATATCAACAGTTGCAGCTCCTGCCCCATTATAAGGTGAACTTGTTTTTACGAAAATTTAATGATATTCATACATTTTTAGATTTTTTCGAGATTAAAGTCACAAAATACGACAAAACTGTTATAGATTTTGTTTAATTATAACTAACATTAGAAGCATTGGACGACATCAAAATGTTTGGAGCCAAAATATTTTCAGGTCCCCCTCTGGGTAGAGCAAAACTTTCAAGTCTTTCCCCCGACTACCTCCAGAATTTTGGAATCCCCGCTGAATTCCTCCAGTCCCCTCTCACCATTTTTAGAATGCGGCCTAAGGTCTATATTGAAATGATTTTACAGTTTGCTCTGTAAAAACATACATTTATGTAAACACAAAAATGTCGAGCAACTCTCTATCTCGGTCGACATTATCAAGCTGATTGTAAAAATTACATTTTGCTGTAATTCTATGGTAACGCAAACTGCGCAAACACAAACATAGTTGACCACAGTTCCTACAAAAACCATGACTCAGCAAACATGAATATGACAGTAGTCTGCAACCAAAGAATATGTACGACAAAAATATATAGACACCTCTGTTCTTCTTGCCAAAGAGGCGTCGATGTGCATCTTTCATGTTCCCATCTGTTGGACAATGATCAACCGTCGATAGCTGTCTATAGATCTACCTTTGCCATGTGTTGTCAGACTGTGGTTGCACCCTATTCTCTCTCACAGCCAACTCGTCCGCTACGCAGTTCTATCCTCAACCATATGGTGATTCACCCACAACGTTCTTTCTAATAAGCGAGGTTCACCGAAAAAAGTAAGTAGTGCTTTTCCGATAACACGATTTTCAAAAATAGGGTAGGTAGGTCACCAGGAATTTTTTTCCCAAAATATTTTTATTTTATTTTTAAATATGCATTTTTCAGCGCTCAAACACCAGCCACAACATTTTTAGAAAAATGTATTATACATTTAAAAGCAAAAATTCAAACGCCAAGTAACGAACGCATGATTTTACGTTTCTTTTTTCTTTCATTCACTTGAATGAAACACTTTGAAAAAGATAAATTTATTGCAACAACGTGGCAAATACAGCAAATATACATAACTGTGAATGTGTCAAGATTACAATGCAACTTGTCTGGAAAACAATCAGTCATTTTACTAAAAAAGACCGTCATATAAATGCATTCAGGATGCATCCTTCTCCTTCAAATCTTACACGGCTATTATTTTTACACTCTTATTTCATTCTTTCATTTTGTTTACATTGTTAATATATTATGTTTACATTTTTATGTCATTCTTTTATTTTGCTCGTATGTTTATTTTATTATGTTTACATTTTTTCGTTTCTCTTTTTGTTTGCATTTTTATTGTTATGTTTACTTTTTTATTTCGTTTTCTCACTTTGTTTGCATTTTTACTTGTTATGTTTACAGTTTTTCATAAACATAATGAAATGAAAATGTAAACAAAATGAAAGACTGATATAAAAGTGCTAACATAATGAAATAAAAATGCAAACAAAATTAAAAATGAAAAAAATGTAAAATAGATGTAGTAAAAATGCAAATAAAATGAGAAAATGAGAAATTTTGTTGGATATGCCTTGTATGTATCCATGTCTTGATTTATCGAGTCACCTTTTTGTCTTTAGAGCACGGATATCGATAATGACAGATCGGTCTGCGTAACGGCGTGAATGTAAGGACGGTAACATTGCACGAAAAAGATCCGGTTGATGACGTTCAACAGGGGTAATATGGATTTCCTATCTGTGCTGGTGTATGTCACACGGGTGGAGATACGGGCCAGTTCATGTGATATATATATATATATATATCTATATATCTATATATCTATCTATCTATATATATATATATATATATATATTCAGAAGTAGTCATACTGTTTAAGTTCACTCGGACGGAAATATGTACAGCAATGGTGTATAGTAAAGTCATGCAAATGCAAAGAGTGGATCATTATGTGTTCTCTAAGGTGGTATCAGATTAATTATTAAGATATGACATCAGTAGGATTAGTTTATAACGATTATCATGTAGCAAAGAATGTACATCATCAAAATCTCCATAAGTGTTCATCAGTTATTTACCAAGGCGACTGTTTCGAGGATTTGAAAATAATACAGTGTTGTATTAGTGTTAGGTGTTGTATTGAATTTGTCAAAAAGTAGAGGATATCTTGACATACCTTCACGAAACTGTCTGATGACCTTATGTTGTTTTCCTCCTTGAGATAGCATTCTGTTGTACAGGCTGGCAATCTTTGGAAGAAAATCTTCTATTGAAGTGTTGCACGAGCAATGCGGAGATATTCTGACAATACAGTATCATAAGAGATGTATGAAGGGATGTTTCTTTAGCAGACTGGCATTCTTACTATGAAAACCTTGAAATCGTCGCGCTTGTTTAAAGAGTTAATAGACAAATATTCTATCCTTGCCCATTATGCTCACATTTCAACTTGAGCTCTGCAGGATAAATTTGCCCATACGATCTACAAAACTCTCCACCATCATTTAGGAGACATATGTCATCGATGAATTGTGCGAATGAAATTTCCGAGCACGAGCTATATCAGTATGAATGAGTTTTGACATGAATCGATACTCATATATATATATATATATATATATATATATATATATATATATATATATATATATATATATATATATATATATATATATATATATATATATATATAAATTTATTATACACCTACTGCCGCAACCTATGGGAGTATGACCGTTCAATAACTTTCCGTAGTTTGTATAGTACGCGGAGTCCCGAATACGGGAGACGCGCGACACGCAAATTTTCAGGGGTTTGTAGCAATTTTATTTCAACAATCGCGCGCGTTCCACTCATATCGCGCGTGCCGCATCCCTCAAAATTTACCATGGAATTAGTTTATACGGACGATGAATGGAGGGAGGTGTATGATAATAGGGTTATACACAAAATACGGCCCTGTATGGACTCGGGTTCAGTGAGCGACTCACTGAGCCCTCATCCATACAGGCCCGTATTTTGTGAATAACCCTATAATATATATATATATATATATATATATATATATATATATATATATATATATATATATATATATTATATATATATTATATATATTGGTCTTCTTGTCTCAGACTGATCGACATGCAACACTATATATATATATATATATATATATATATATATATTATATATATACAAGATGAGTATAGATTCATGTTTACAGATACCCTTGGTGGAAATTACTGTGTTCGATACTTAAAGCATAGTATTGTGTTTGATTTCGCGTTCGTTCGGTGATTGAGGCGTTCGGTGATATTGCCTCAATCAATGCTCTGCTGACTGATAACATCGCTTTCATGGGAACTGAATCCATGGTAGCAATAGGCTGTAAGGTCAAGTTTAAAACTTTTGACATTCATTAATGTACATCATGTACCAAAAGTTATTTTTATTGATAAAGAACAATAATATAAGAACAGTCATCACTGGAAATCTATCACATTTAGCGCTTTTAGTGATTTTAAAATTTGTTGATGCCAGCATGCCATTATACGTACATCAATTACTTACCATGCATTGCATGCACCTTTCAGTGCTCGCAAAGTGTCCTGTAGACTATGTGCAACACCAAACTTTAACCACTTTGATCTCATTCTCAGACAAGTTGATAGCTACAAATTTCAAGTCTTGCAAGCTTTACGCTCTAATGTGATTAATATCATGAGAACAGAATTAGTTTAAACCCTTTATTTCTTGCTCATCATTTCTATTGTCTTGCCTCTCTACAGAAGTAATGACTCAAAATCGAGCACTGAGGACAAAGCAAAAGGGAGAGAAACTATCCAGTCCTACTTTGTGATCTTAGTCACCATATTGCTTGAAACAACAAATGCTCGATACAACAAAGTTTATTCACATTTACTCCTTTCTCTTAAACGTATCCTATAAGATTTTGGAATTTTTTAAAATGTGACCATCGTTGTATTTTCTTTCAGACGAACAAAATATAATTTGTAATCGTTTGATATAAACAAAAGGGTCATGTGATAGTAACGTTCTACATATCTTGATAAAACACATGAAATGTATTCGTGTACTAATTTAAATTGTTCGCTTTAAAAGTGTGACGTAAACCCTCCCTTACAATGAAATGGCCCAACAGTGGAACAATCCAGAAGTGATACGGTTGTCACCACTCCTTAGCAACCAACTTTTTATGAGTACTGCGATGGGCAAGCAAGGTCAATTTCAGTTGATTTCGTGGATACTTAAAGCATGATAAAGAACAATAATATAAGAACAGTCATCACTGGAAATCTATCACATTTAGCGCTTTTATAAAGCGCTATATAAAGCGTATATAAAGCGTATATAAAGCATGCATGCATGATGAAAAGGGGTTATTACACAAAGTGACGCGCTATCGCCCAAACTTCGTGTAATAACCCCTAAGTATATTCGCTTCTTCCTATATTGCGCGGTACGCATATCCAGTATTGCATAAAATCACCCCAATTATTTTTTAAAATACTGAAAATTACACCGATATTGGCAAATATATATGTTTTTTTTTGTGGGGAGGGCGCTAAAATGGCGCTCTGTTTGTTGCAGCAAACATGCAAATCACTTAACAGGATTGGAACTATGTTATATGTGTGTTAACTGTGTTATGTAAAAAGAAAAGCAGATGAGATTACATTTGTAGATGGAATCAACATTACTTCCCAAACCAATTATCTCAAATTAGTTTCAGTCGTGTTACTTATACAAGCTATGTAGTAGTGTAACTCTACCTTTGTAGGTGGTTAGAACAAATATGCTGAAAGATGTCTCGCGAATCAACATTATTGACGATTAGTTTTTAGTATTATTAACGAACCAGTCAATTTATCTAAAATACTTGTTCATCAAATACAAACGAGTCATTCCAAGACAGTCAATTTTGCTAAATACTGGTTCATCAAATACCAACGAGTTATTCCGAGACAGTCAATTTTGCTAAAATATTAGTTCATCAAATACCAACGAGTCATTCCAAGACAGTCAATTTTGCTAAATACTGGTTCATCAAATACCAACGAGTCATTCCAAGACAGTCAATTTTGCTAAATACTGGTTCATCAAATACCAACGAGCCATTCCAAGATAGTCAATTTTGCTAAAATATTAGTTCATCAAATACCAACGAGTCATTCCAAGACAATCAATTTTGCTAAAATATTAGTTCATCAAATACCAACGAGTCATTCCAAGACAGTCAATTTTTCTAAAATATTAGTTCATCAAATACCAACGAGTCATTCCAAGACAGTCCTGTTTGCTAAAATATTAGTTCATCAAATATCAACGAGTCATTCCAAGAGAGTCAATTTTTCTAAAATATTAGTTCATCGAATACCAACGAGTCATTCTAAGACAGTCATTCTAAAATATTAGTTCATCAAATACCAACGAGTCATTCCAAGACAGTCCTGTTTGCTAAAATATTAGTTCATCAAATACCAACGAGTCATTCCAAGAGAGTCAATTTTTCTAAAATATTAGTTCATCGAATACCAACGAGTCATTCTAAGACAGTCATTCTAAAATATTAGTTCATCAAATACCAACGAGTCATTCCAAGACAGTCCTGTTTGCTAAAATATTAGTTCATCAAATACCAACGAGTCGTTCCAAGACAGTCAATTTTTCTAAAATATTAGTTCATCGAATACCAACGAGTCATTCCAAGACAGTCAATTTTTCTAAAATAATACCAACGAGTCATTCCAAGACAGTCCTGTTTGCTAAAATATTAGTTCATCAAATACCAACGAGTCATTCCAAGACAGTCCATTTTGCTGAAGTATTAGTTCATCAAATATCAACGAGTCATTCTAAGACAGTCAATTTTTCTAAAATATTAGTTCCTCAAATACCAACGAGTCATTCCAAGACAGTCAATTTTTCTAAAATATTAGTTCATCAAATACTATGCTACATACTGTCCAATAGAATGATTCGAAAATGGGCTGGATGAAAGAGTACATCTGTTGTTTATTCATGACTGTGGGTGGAGCGTCTAAAAATAGCCTTTTTGAACTCGACTGAATGATTGTGTCATTCATCCAGAAATGTTTCATTTGAAGTAAACTGCCCTACGTTGACCTCTGTAAAATAATCGCAATCATACCAATTCATAATCCAATAACACTAGGTCAAAATTTGTAAGACAATAGTTGTAAACATAGACACAAAACAGCACAGAACAGACAGTAAATAGACGGTACACAAACAAAGTCAAATTCATGAAAGAAAGATATATGGACCTCTGGCCAAAAGACCAAAAGGTGGAGCGTCTAAAAATAGCCTTTTTGAACTCGACTGAATGATTGTGTCATTCATCCAGAAATGTTTCATTTGAAGTAAACTGCCCTACGTTGACCTCTGTAACTTCACTGATGAAACCACGGTTACTCTCCCCAGTAACCGTGATGAAATGAAAAACGATGTGCAAAAAACGCTCAATTCCATTAAAGAAAGTGGTGTCAGCCTGACACCGAAGCAGGAGGTAGCTAGTACGACAGATTATCTGGAAGGAAACGACGTTTCCGTGAATTTGCCGACATGATATGGCAAATCTATCGTTTTATGATTGCTCGGGGTGTTGCTTCAATGCTTGCGATTGCTATTGTCGATCGTCGACGTCATCCTCCATAGAGTTTACTCGTTTTCTTCTTGCTCCGTCTCAGCGAAGCAGACTTTTGGCCCCGTTCGACTGCCAATGAGATGGTGGTAAATGGCCCCACAAATAAATTCTCGACGTAGATTTTTACCTGAGTGTTTTTTCGGCGTGGGTATATGAAACTTGGTGGGCACATACAGTGAAAATGCGTTATGGTCGTCTATACGCGGTGGTCCAAAGTTATACTTATTAGCATAGGAAAGACAGCCCACTTTTGACGTCATCACATTCCTGAGCAGTTAGTTCTTGCACAGAGGAACATAGACAGAGTCGTAACGGGTATTGTTTAAGGCGTGAAGCGGTTACGTAACCCATCCGTGTTCGCCTCGCCTCAGGTTGCTCTCGCCTCTCTTTTCTGAAGAGTGCCGACCATGCATAATTCGGTAATTTTCGGATTTTCGCCAATTGTTAAGCGATAGTATGTTCGGCAAAGTTTGTGTTGTTGTTGTCGTGTGGTGCTGAGCGGAACACAGGCAATAATCCATGTTAATACAGTAAGTATTATAGGGTTTTTATGAAGTGTTACGGTCAGTCATACCATCTTTTACACGTGCGTCAAGGAAGGAAATGTTTATAAAACTGCTGGCGTGTTATGTTTTGATTGGCGTGAAGCAGTGTTTCTGGCCTGAGAGCTCACAAAGTAACTATAGTTGCTACGCGACTGGCAGTACGATGCCATCTCGTCTTATTTTTCGCATAATCTCGTGTAATTATCAACCACAAACAAAGCCTCCAAAAAGTTTAACACCTTTGAAGCTCATTTTAATATGAAAAGCCAATAGTCTACCGAGACGGCCATGGAACAAAACGCATGCAAGCGTTGCCACTCTGTTTCTCTGTGGTTCTTGCTAGACCTCGTAACCTGCAGTTACTCGCAGCTCGCGGCTTCGCCGCTCGCTCCGCATGCAGGTTCGAGGTCTGGCATGCGAGACTACAGGGAACCAGACTAGACGGAGACTCTCCAGTATGTTTGTCAACTGTACCTTTCAAGCACCCGTTTACGTCGAGTTTTCTCGTTCGCCGAAATAAAATAGCTCTTCTCAAAAACCCAGCGAAAATTAAATTTATAGATACAATTTTTAATGAAATTTAAACATTTGAATAACATTGTTGAACTATGTTGATATCGTTTGCAGTTGAATGCTGTACTACAAGCGACATAATAATGATCGTATTGACCAGCTGATAGCATGCATCTGGCTGATCATGCTGATGTCTATGCATGAACATTCTGTCTGGCACTTTCACCGTGTCAGCTTTTTGAATGGCGTGATATTGAAAGGTGATGTTTTAAGTTCAATATAGATGGTAGGGATGCAATTCCTTTTCATTTCCTTCGAAAATACATCGTTTTTAATTCCGAATTGAACCGTGCTGCTCATTTTATTTGCTAAACCTTCGTGTGCAGTGCAGTGCAGTGCAGTTTGGAGTGCGTGTAAATGTATACAGTATACAGAGTCAGGGCTGATCATGCCGGACGACGCTCACTGGCTTCAAACTCAGTTTAAATTTCCTTTTTTATTCGTTTTCTACATCTACAAATCACTGGCATTGCCAAAACTATAAAATAATAGCAATAATGTACCCCCTCCCGGCCCATAATGGACTCAAGCAAACTTTGCACTCCATAATGTTCTCGGCTTCGCCTCATACATTATGCCGTGCAAAGTTTGCTTTCGTTCATTATGGGCCGGGAGAGAGTACATGATTGCTTAATTATGGCGCGTTGAGCTCTCAAGCTGAAGTTCGAAATTTGCGCGAGCTAAACAATGTTCGGAGCGTAGGTCTTCTTGTTGAGAATATAACCCCGGCTACAGCCAATCAAATCGCCAGATATAAGCTAAGCATATATAATAGGTGTTTTAACTTATGCAAGAATCTAAGACGGTACTTACGACTACATCTTTAAATCATCATGTCTATGTTTGTAAAGAGTTCTGTAAACTCTGCACAATACCCTGCTTTTTCATTATTTGTTTTTTTTCTCAAGAAAAAGACAATAAGATATGAATAAAGTAACATTGATCAGTGAATTGACTTACATTACATCAAGTGACATTTTCATGAAAGTAATTCTTGTAAACCAAAGAATAAAATGTTGTGACCTGCCAAAAATTGACAATAACAAAGCTGTCATAGTTTATGCTGTACTGTGGTGAAAAATCATACACAGAAATTTGCAAGTTTTAACTCTTTAGAATTCCCTCTCCCCGATTCCCATCACTTTTTAATGTCTACACCTCTTTAATCTGCTCATTCCTAATTACCTGTCAATGGGTTTGGGCCTCACCATTATATTGAAAGGGTTAAAGAGGTAATGACTCACAAAATACAAACACCGGGGACAAAATAAAATCATAACGTTCCCTGTAAACTGTGTGAAAAGCAGTCAACAACAGATGGAAAAAAGTGACTGTTTTTCGTTTTTCATGAAATTCATGAAATGTAGACGTTTCTGTTTACACAACTACACACAATAACTAGGTTAAAGATCAAGTCAATCTGAACAACATCATCATGTTTGTTCCATGTCTTTTCTTGATAATTTAGAAATGACAGTACTGTGTGACCTTGAATCAAGAAAAGTATTCTATGAAGACTGTATTTGCTGATCTCTTGACTCGGTTCAAACTAACTTGAAATTATTTTTGAATAAACTGACAAATGAACTAAACTTATGGGCGGTG
This sequence comes from Ptychodera flava, assembly GCF_041260155.1. Classification (NCBI taxonomy): domain Eukaryota; kingdom Metazoa; phylum Hemichordata; class Enteropneusta; family Ptychoderidae; genus Ptychodera; species Ptychodera flava. Next base: position 15,976,905 of record NC_091944.1, on the reverse strand, counting down.
AATGGGTCAAACTCGGCGGAATTTGAATGGACCACGGTACAAAAAAAACAACATGCACACACGTGCACAGAAGTAAGTGTATTTCTGTATGCGTTTGAACACAATAACGTGCTCTCTTGGGCGTACTCAGGCCGTAGAAGACCGGGGTTCTTTTTATTCCGGAGTAGAGCCATTAATAATTTTTATTTATATTTACGAAATGCCTTAAGCTGATAATTGCGAAGATTGTTCGTCGACCTCTGGATTGACAGATGTCACCACCTTGGTTCGGTCTGTTTACTTTCTTCTCCTGTTGATGAAAGAGGAAAGAATTTCTTTACGAGTTAAATCATAAACTGAAAAGTGTACAGCCTCCTTTTGGGCTTCAGATATTATATTATTATAATACATACACACTGGTGGGTGATTCAATTGACACAACATTTAAATCTTCAAGTCTGGGCGTGTTGACAAGGCAAATACCAAGGTTTCAATGTGCTACCAGTGTTGTAAACGTTGAAACTGCGGTTGAAACACGTGACGGGTATATTCGAAGAGGAGATCCAGTTACAGTTTAATACTGGGCTTTGTTTTATGGTTTCATCCAGCCATCAAATGCTATTCAGAGCAAACAACTTGTTAATGGGTACTTTGATTATAAGTCCTTGGAGAGAACAGAGTCCTGTTCATTAATTGGGTCTGTGATTGAAAGTGAGTTCCATGGTGGTGAAAACATAAAACCAATGTTTGCTGCCACCCTCATTACAAAAGGTCATTAAATAAGTCAATTATCAATTAATCGAAAGGATGTTGCTGAACATATTTGCATTCTATTATAACACCCGATTGAAAAATAGCCGTACTGACTGACTATCACCTGTACCCCATTTCATAAATGATACCGCCAAGTGTCAATGAATTGTGTTACAAAACTGTGGGATCAACATCTGTACAAAGTTCCATTAAATTGGATAAAGTGTTTCTGGACATACCACTCTAATTAGGAAAGTTCATTACATATGTAAATAAAGTGTTAATTAACATGACACTGCATAGTGTCTTTATTCAACGTTTAAGCAATGTGAGCTCAACATCTGTACCTAGTTCAATGAAATTTGATGAACCATTTCTCACCAAATCAGCCTTATTACGACAAGTCATCGTTGATGACACAGTTCCCACTTGTTAATGTGTACTTTAATTACAAGTCCTCAGAGAGGATAGAGTCCTCTTCATTGATTAGGTGTGTGATTAAAAATACTGCAATACAGATAGGGGCTAATGGCCAAGAATGAGTTCCATGGTGGTGAAAACAAAAAACCGATAGGCCACCATCCTGAATTAGTAATTAATCGACAGGATCAAACATTTTTGCATCCTATCATAACACTGACAGATTTTCACCGGTATCATATTTCATAAAGTTTGATGCAGTGCTTCTGGACATTCACCCTAAACAGCAAAAAATCATTATGTAAATGCTAACTGCAATTAATTTAGATGATACCGCTTAGTGTCATTGAATTGTATTTACAACACTATGAGATCAACATCTGTACCAAGTTTCATCAAATTTGCCGCAGTATTTGTGGATATATCACTCTAATAAGGAAAGTTCATTACTTATGCAATTACAAATTAATTAACATGACACTGATAAATGTCTTTTTCACTGTTAAAGCAATGTGAGCTTAACATGTGTACCAAGTTTTCATGAAATTTGATGCAGTATTTCTTGACATATCAGCCTAATTATGAAAATTCAATGATTGACATGATACTGCTACATGCAGTGAAAGAAACTGATGTGCATATGTATGACATAGGTCAATGTCCTTGTACCAACTTTGAATAATACTGGTGGAAATATGTCTGAGTTATGGCTCTGTACATGAAAAAATCGTAACAAAATGGCCGCCACACAGCCATATCAGATCTTACTGTCTAAAAAATCAACATGCATATGTATGACATAATTCAATGTCCTTGTACCAACTTTGAATAAAATCGGTCGGGTGTTGCCAGAGTTATGGCTCTCGACACGAAACATATCATAACAAAATGGCCCCCATGTGGCCATATTGAATCATATCGTGAACAAATTGACGTACATATGTATAACATAAGTCAATGTCTTTGTACCAACTTAAATAAAATCGGTTGATACATGTTTGAGCTATGGTTCCGGACATGAAAAAATCGTAACAAAATGGTCGTCATGCATCCATGTTAACAAATCGTAAAACAAATCAATGTGCATATGCATGACATAGGTCAATGTCCTTGTACAAACTTTGAATAAAATAGGTTGAGACGTGCATGAGTTTTGGCTAAGGACATGAAAAATTGTGACATAATGACCGCCATGTGGCCATATTGGATCATATCGTGAAACAAATTGACATGCATATGTATGACATAGGTAAATATCTTTGTACCAACTTTATATAAAATCGGTTGAGTTGTGCCTGAGTTATGGCTCTGTACATGAAAAAATCATAACAAAACGGCCGCATGGTGGCCATATTGGATCATATCACAAAACAAATCAATATGCATATGCATGACATAGTTTAATGTCCTTTTACCGACTTTGAATAAAATTGGTTGAGATGTGCCTGAGTTATGGCTCTGTACATGAAAAAATCATAACAAAACGGCCGCATGGTGGCCATATTGGATCATATCACAAAACAAATCAATATGCATATGCATGACATAGTTTAATGTCCTTTTACCAACTTTGAATAAAATCGGTTGAGATGTGCCTGAGTTATGGCTTCGTACATGAAAAAATCGTAACAAAATGGCCGCAGGGCAGCCATATTGGATTGTATCACAAAACAAATTGACGTGCATATGTATGACATATGAAGTAATCCTTGTACCAAGTTTGAATGAAATTACTCCAACCTCTGAGATATCTGCGTGAACGGACGCATGGACCGACGCACACACGCACGCACGCACGCACGCACGCACGGACATGACCAAACCTATAAGTCTCCCCGGACGGTGACCGTGGGGACTAAAATACATTAAATATACAAATCAGCAGTTAATTGAAATGATACTTCTACACATCTTTGCATGCCATGACACTACCGGTAGATCAACATCTGTACCATCTTTCATCAGATTTGATACAGCAAATCTAGACAAATCATACTAATTATGGAAGTTTATCAAATATGCAAATTAGCAATCATTTGACATGATACCGCTTAATGTCTTCGCCTTGTATTACACAGTACAATAAATTACCCACAATTCTCTTCGATTTGTATCCTTGAAGGTTTCTTTTCTTATAACTTTTTCAGTTCTGTATGCAAGCAATAATGTGCAGCATCAGAATAATTGATAAATAATATCAAGTAAAAGTACGGTTAGAAATTTCAGTAAAAGTTTTCAAATAACCATTAAACAACCATGGAAATCACGTACTGTAGGTCCTACAAATGCCATACTTTTTAGGCAGCAAGTTACGACGAACTGAAGGGTCATTGTCTGAGAAAACGTTGAATGCAAATTTCTTTTGTCATTTCCATTGGAAATAATCAATATCCTTTTGTTTCAAAAAACAGGTGCGACTAGTCTCCCTAATTTCCATTACATTATTCTGTATGGCTGAAGACACAATCAGTGGAAAATTTTACAAAAATGCTATCTCCTCTCTCGATCTTGCATTATTTTCCAAACCATTTAAAATGAGAATTGAGAAGAATGGTTTCCTTAAAAGTACGGTTTCAGAATTTTTACAACTAGTCTATGAATTTGTCTACACATGGGAGTCCTGGTAGACTTCTCTGGGGAATCTCTGAGGATACAAATCGCAATGAATTATGGGAAATCTACAGTACTGTGTATTAGAGTACTGAAAGATCAACATCTTTACCAAGTTTCATCACATTTGATGCAGTACATCTGAACATAGCTCACTAATTAGGCAAGTTCATTAAATATGCAAATTAGCAATTAATTTGAATGACACTTACAAATGTCTTCATTCAAATGCTAAAGCAATGTGAGCTCAACATCTATACCAAGTTTCATGAGATTCGATAATTTCTTGTCACATCAACCTTATTACGAAAATTCCTTAAATGTATAAAACAGAAGTTAATTGACATGATACTATTACATATCCATGGACGCCATTACACCACCAAAAGATCAACATCTGTGCCACTTTTAATCAAATTTGATGCAACATTTCTAGACATATAGCACTGATTACAAAAATTTTTCGAATATGCACACGAGGCGCAAAATGTAAAAAAAATAATTTACACAATCAAGCTTTTTTTAGAGATAGAAAGGTGGAAAATGTATATAGAGAGAGGAATTATATATATATATATATATATATATATATATATATATATATATATATATATATATATATATATATATATATATATATATATATATATATATATATATAAGTCGTTCATGGATAATTTTAATATTACAACAAAGGATGACCATAATAAGTTGCCTAGCTTATACTGGATACCAAAGCTCCACAAAACACCTTACAAAGCTAGCTTCAAAATGTTCAACAACTGAGTTATCGAAGATACTGACTTCTGTTCTTTGTACTGTTAAACGGGGACTTCAAGCATACTGTGATGTTGTCTTTTCTCGGAGTGGTATAAATCAAATGTGGATATTAAAAAATTCGAAGGAACTCTTGGAAAATTTGAAATCAAGATCTGTTTCAAAAATAACATCTATTAAAACTTTCGATTTTTCCACATTGTATACCACAATACCACATAATAAATTGAAAGAATGCTTGAAAAACATCATCAACCAAGCGTTTTTCTACAAAAACGGTTCACGCCGTTACAAATATGTGGTATTAGGGTATAATTCTACATATTTTGTTAAAAATAATACTAATGCTAAAGTGTTTTATACCGAGAAAGACATTATCAGTATGCTTGATTTCCTCATTGACAACATATTTGTTGAATTTGGAGGACACATTTTCCAACAGTGTATAGGAATTCCTATGGGCACTAACTGTGCTCCCTTACTTGCCGACTTACTTCTGTTCTCATACGAGGCAGAATTTATCCAGAACCTTATCAAGCAGAAAAAGGTCTCTGTAGCTCGAACTTTCAACCTTACATTTAGATACATAGACGATGTTATTTCATTGAATAACTCTGAATTCAGTAAATATCTCGCTATGATTTATCCTCCAGAATTGGAGATTAAAGAAACTACAGAAACGGCCTCTTCTGCTTCATATCTGGACATTTTACTTAAATTTGACTCTAATGGTCACCTTTCTACTAGGCTATATGACAAGAGAGATGATTTCAACTTTAGTATCATCAATTTTCCACACCTCATAAGTAATATTCCACTCTCACTAGCTTATGGGGTATACATTTCCCAGCTTATTCGATATGCTAGAGCATGCAGTTCATATGGTGATTTTGTAGAGACACATGGCCATCTCTCTTACAAACTGTTAAATCAAGGTTACACCAGAGCAAGACTTGTCTCTACATTCAAACGCTTTTTTGGCAGGTATCGCAAGCTGGTAGATAAATACAATATCTCTCTTCGACAAATGATCACTGATGGCATCGGTGACATTGGGCCTTAGTTAGTGACCACTACCTATCTGACTTACAGATTGATATATGGCGGGTGCCACATGTGGGGCAGGATGCGCTTACTATTTTCGAAACACCTGACATCACTTCTTGGTCTTTCTGGCCAGAGGTCCATATATCTTTCTTTCATGAATATGACTTTGTTTGTGTACCGTCTATTTACTGTCTGTTCTGTGCTGTTTTGTGGCTATGTTTACAACTATTGTCTTACGAATTCTGACCTACTGTCATTGGATTATGGATTGGTATGATTGCGATTAAATAACTGTTTTTTCCCAGCGCGGCACGAGAGGCGTCGGTTGACCATCGGTAACTATGGTCATAAACATAATCAGTCATCCAATACCATGGTCAACCATGGTAGCTGATATCCATAAACAGGTCAGCCATGATAGACCGTGGTCAACTCTGGTAGACCATAGTATTAGAATGACTACTGTGGTCTCATATCATGGCCAACCATGGTAATTTACGGTCAAATATCAAAAACCATCAAATACCTTGTTGACCATGGTACACCACAGTTGACATTTCGCTGGGGGTACCGCCTCCCGTCCAGCACCTTCAACGCCGGGAACGCACTGCATCGTTTTGCGGCTGTATCAGTCAGCCAGAACAAGTTCCTGTATATATATAATTTTGCGGCTGTATCAGTAAGTTAGAGCGAGGTCCTATGTATATAAAATTTTGCAGCTCTATCAGTAAGTCAGAACGAGGTCAAATGTATATAAAATTTTGCAGCTCTATCAGTAAGTCAGAACGAGGTCCAGCTGTATCAGTAAGTTAGAATGAGTTCCTATGTGTATAAATATTTCGCGGCGAGGCTCGATGTAAATTTCGACCCTTGTCCAGGCTCTATAGACTATGTATGCATGTATGTATGTATGTATGTATGTATGTATGTATGTATGTATGTATGTATGTATGTATGTATGTATGTGTAGTGTGTGTGTTTATGCATGTTTGTGCGGATTATGTATGTACATGTATACGTATTATGTATGTATGAACGTATGTATGTATTGTACATGTCTGAATGAATACACTCTATGCGTACTCTAACCGTACTCTCTGTGCCCAAGTTCAGAGATTGCCATAAAGCCATTATTGTGTGTATGTATGTATGTATGTATGTATGTATGTATGTATGTATGTATGTATGTATGTATGTATGTATGTATGTATGTGTGAATGAATGTATGTATGTAAATTATTTTTTTACATTTGGCGCCTCGTATATGCAAATAAGCAATTTATTGACATGATACTGCTTAATATCTTCACATGGTATTACAAAACTGAGAGATCGACATCTGTACCATGTTTCATCAAATTTGATGCAATGGTTCTGGAAATAGTCCACTAATAAGGAAAGTGCATTAAATATGCAAATTAGCAGTTAATCCGCATAACACTGGAAAGTGTCACTGTAAACTTGACTATGTGGCGAAGATCTGTTCTAATTTTGCTGCAGTATTTCTGGACATATCACCATAATCGCAAAAATTCCTCAAATATGCAAATGAGCAATTAAGTGATGCAATAATAACATATGTCATTGTGTGCTACCAGAACTCTGTGTGATGAACATCTTTACAAAATTTCATGAAATTTAGTACAGTCGCTCTAGAAACATAGCTCTTTTTCAAAAAGCCACTGTCAATGATATAGTCCCTGCTTTTTTGATAAAATCCCCGTCACGCAGCCATATTATATCGGATCGCAAAACAAATTGTCGTGTATGACATAAGGAATCATCCTTGTACCAAGTTTGAATGAAAGCGCTCCAGGCATCTCTGAGATATCTGCATGAACGGACGGACGGACGAACTCACGCACGGATGCAAGGACATGACAAAACCTAGCAGTCCCCCGGACAGTGTCTCAGGGGACTACAAACTATGTGATCTGGTCAAATTATGGTTGTGAAATGGGTTAGAAATGAGAGTCCCGCAGGAGAGCTTACCCTTTTCCACACTGGTACTCCCAGAGACAGAATACTATAAGTAACAGTGCCACGAAGAGGTACAACGCTGCAAATACTGTAGCTGCCCAGTTGAAGCCAGCTGCTTGTGAAAGTGCACCCCCAGCAGTCGGGCCTACAAAACTCCTGCATAAAAGTTTAAAAAGGGTCAAAACTGTTACATTGCATTGAAAGATAGTAGCACTCTAATGGGTAGAGTAGATTCGCTTGCAGAAGGAGTCACACAAGTTTTGTATAGGTCAGACGGCTTGATGTTAGCCATGCTGGCTATCTTGTACACTCAGGCAAAGTTTCATGAGAGTTGATTGATGCATGACTATAGGAATACCGTTAAATGTACCACAAGGTTCAACACTGATGTACAAACCATGTGATTTTTGTTTTCAATTATCGTGACCATTCTCAGAACACTAGAGGCCAGAATGCATTTAATAAGATGCAGTTGAAACGATATGTACCCAGAGGAAGGTTTCATTTGACGACTCACCCTAATGAAAAGAGACTATTGAAGAGACCAGAAACCAGTCCATAAGTACCAAGATTGTCTGGCATTCCTTTCCATCTGGGACAAAAAAGAAGACTTTCATCATTGTGTTTAGCACGACTATTACTTGATTACAAGTCCTTGGAGAGGATAGAGTCCTATTCATTAATTGGGTCTGTGATTAAAAATTAGTTCTATGGTGGTGAAAACGTAAAACCTGTGTGGGCTGCCACCCTAATTACTAAAGGTCATTAAATAAGTCAATCAATAATTAATAGAAAGGATGCTGCCAAACATTTTTGCATTCTATTGTAACACTGACCGTCTATCACGTGTACAACATTGCATAAACGATACCGCCAAGTTTCTATGAATTGTATTGCAGCACTGTGAGATAATATCTGTACCAAGTTTCATCAAAGAGGATGACGTGTTTCAGGACACTGACTCTAATTAGGAAAGATTATTACATATGTTAATAAAGTATTAATTAACATGACACTGCATAGTGTCTTTTTCAATGTTTAAGCAATGTGACCTCAACATCTGTACCAAGTTTCAGGGAATTTGATGAACCATTTCTAGCAATTCCAGCCTATTGACAAAAATGCATTAAATATACAAATTAGCAGTTAATTGACATGATACTTCTACATATCTTTGCATGCCATAACACTACTGGAAGATCAACATCTGTACCATTTCTCATCAAATTTGATACATCATTTCTAGACATATCATACTAATTATGAAAGTTCATCAAATATGCTAATTGGCAATCATTTGACATGATACTGCTTAATATTTTCGCACAGTATTAAAGTACAGTAAGATCAACATCTGTGCCGAGTTTCATCAAATTTGATGCAGTATTTAGCAGTTGATTCACATGACACTGCTAAATGTCTTTGTAAATTTATATGAGACTATGTCCTTGAGATCTGTATCAAGTTTCATCAAATTTGCTGCGGTATTTCTGGACATATCACCCTAATTACAAAAATTCGTGAAATATGCAAATTAGCAATTAATTGATGCAATACTGACATAATTCATTGTGTGCTTTCAGAGCTCTGTCTGACGAACATATCTAAAAAGTTTCATGAAATTTAGTGCAGCCGCTCTAGAAACAGAGCTCTTTTTCAAAAGTCATTGACAATGACATAATCCCTGCTTTTTTAATAAAATGGCTGTCACACCGCCATATTGGATCGGATCGCAAAACAAATTGACGTGAATATGTATGACATATTAGGAGTAATCCTTGTACCAGGTTTGAATGAAATCACTCCAGGCATCTCTGAGATATCTGCGTGAATGGACGGACGGACGGACGGACACACGCACACATGGACGCATGGACATGACTTAACCCTGTAAGTCCTCCGGATGGTATCCGTGGGGATTAACAACCACATATATGTAAGTGTCAACAGTCCATACAGATAAATCTCACTTTCAGATGATTTGAATATCCACAGGATTAATGTTGCAATAAACATTACATTGTTTTCACTAAGATTATGAACATCAGATTGGGATCCGGGAACCCTAACACCGATACCCTTTCTAATTTCACACACTATTCTGTATTTCTGTGTCAATAGTAACTCCGATACAATGACTGGGTGACCCTGGTTAAGTTTACTGTGGTGCCATCCCTCACAAATACACTATCCTTCAAATTCAGGATATTGTCGGTATTGCAGTCAAGCCCATCCTAATAGACAGAGTTCTCATGTAGGTTCTTTCTAGTTTCCTCAAAGATTTTTCAAGGCAAATGTTTACAGCGTCACAAACGATACCTATCCTGTTACTAACATGACTGTCAAGATATTCAAAAAAGTATCATTAACGGAGATATTTCAATAGGCATGATGAACATGATATTTGAACATTGCTATCATTAATATTCATTTTGACAGCATTCTGAAATTACAATTTTGTGGTAGCATAGTCGAAAGTGAAAGACGTAATTATAAATTTTGCTAACACTTTCCCTAATGAAACTTTCAACAATGCTCTTACTAAATCGAAAATGAAAATCAGAAGTCAACATGGAAAGTTTGATACTACAGAAACAAATAACCTAACATATACTGATATTTGAAATTCAAAATGGCGGCAATGCCTGTGTTAACTGTATGGGGAAAAATAGTGTTCAATTTTCCAAACACTAGACCACGAAAATTTTTCCTGAAACCAACAGCTGTAAAATGAGTGTCCATAATCAGTGGGCCGGAAAACTATTGAAGAGCACTGAGAATCCAAATGTCTGTCCCCGAGGGACATTCTACGCTAAACAAGACCTGCATGGATGCAGGTGTCAGAGGGAAAAAGGTATACGCCAAACCTTTACCTGGCAGTTGATATCAGATCATAGAACATTGGAATCATGGAACAACCCAAGGACAAACCTACAAGAGCGATTGACAATATCACTATCCATAGCTGGCTGTGGAGAGAGAGAGCAAAGCGGTTTATGTATCATTTTAACACTTGAAAGCATGGCATATCTTCATGTTGAATATCAATGTCAGTGTATTCAATGGCATTAAAAGCAATTACTTCATTACATACCTTTGTGCCTGTAGAAGTGGAGATGGTCCCATGTACATGTACGCTGCACATGCCCCAATGTTGCCTATTATCATCAGCAACTTTGGAATATCCTAAATATTATATGAAAAACATAGCTTTCTATAATACAAAGTCTGGCAAACTTCCAAAGATACATTATGAATAAATTATACGAAGACGAACTTGTTTCCCGACATGTCTAAGTTAGCAATCTCCAGATGATACCTTTCAGGGATCAGGTTGACCCACTATTTTGTATATGGGACTAAATTCTCACAAATCGGGTATCCTATCTCTCAGATTAACTGCTGGTTTTGAGTTTGAGTAAATTGGCACTTGCCTATGGTACATCATGTAATCACTCCTTCAATTTTGATAAACACCTACCTACCTACCTACCTACCAACCTACCTACCTACCTACCTACCCACCCTCCGTCCCTCCATCCATTGATCCATCCATTGATCCATCCATCCATCCATCCATCCATCCAGACAGACAGACAGACAGACAGACTGGAGACAGACCACTACATACATAGATCATCAGATGTGTCCAGGTACATGTACACCCTGCAAAATTTTCGCAGTGAGACAAATACATTGACTAGTCAAGTATTGAAAGCAGTACTGGTATTTACTCACAAATTTGTCTGTCAGGTAGCCCCAGAAAAACGCAGATACTGTGTATGAGGCAGATTTTAATAGAAAGACCATTCCAACTTGTGTTGTATCTAAATGGAACTGGTAAAAAAAGAAAATGACATACGTTATTCATGCGTTAACAATTAAAGTAAAATGTTTCTTGAGAGAAAGGCAAAAGGTTCCTGACAAGAGGTTGCTCTTTTCCACACACATTGTGAAGTCAATCTCTATTCACACCAAAACAGGTAATCACATTAGTTTCAAGGATAGAACTCATTATAAATCTATTTTAGTACTTGATTGACATCAGCAATATTTACTTTTTAATTTTACTTGGAAAAGGTCTGTAAGATCACTAATTTCAAATAAGCCTGGGAAGAATACCGTTCCTTGCATCATTTTACATGGATTTCTTTATGCTTTTGCTGATGTCAGACAAAAGTCAATTACATAATAGACAGAATTCAGCTCAATCTTCACAAAGGAGAAATTATCTTGCTCTTATATCATTTAATGTAATCACATTACCTGTTGAAGATGCTTTGCCAGCGTTGGCTCGAGAAAGCCCATCGCCATTGAGCCAGTCAGGACACAAAACGAAGTCACTATTGCTGATGGCGAAGATAACAATTGTAACATGGAGCCTGACTTCGGTTTCTCACCTTTGGAAATATGCATGGAAAGCGCAACGAGGACTGTAAAAATTCAATTTCACTACTATGATATAGATAGGCTGAGAAAATTATATATGAGGAATCTAACATCAGTATCTTCATTCATACTGCTTTGAAAGCACGGGCAGCTTCTGGCAATTAACACCTTTTGTATTTTACCTTGACAGGATATGAACTTTCAATGGCCTCTGTGTCACAAACTTTACATCTTTATCATTTTGATGGTACATGTATGTGCATGAACCTATCAATATATTCAATCCAAAAGATTCAGGCTTCACCTGTCCAAAGCAGGCCATTTTCTAACTGGCTCTGATAGAGATGTCATATTACAACATGCTACTACTCCAAAACCTACTAAATGTCTTTTTTTTCATATGACAAAAATATCTGCCTATCTAGTTTACTGAAATCCTGCTCATCTAATCTTTTGTTCCCTAATTTTTTTTTTTGCAGATTTATAACAAACTTTGATTATAAATAAAATAAAAAATGTTCTGCATTTACGTTCATTCTGTTGTAAGATACATGTCCAACAGGCACATGGGTAACATGCGACCACAATTTCTCTAACATCTTTTGGAGTTTTTTTCTCGCTACACTGTCAGTCTGTTTCCAAGGAAATAATATTTTATATATGTAGAAATCACTATTGCCTTTTATTACCATGTAAGATTTGTCATCAACTTATGAAACAGCATTCACGGATGCACTGACCGGGAGGACGGAAAATGCAAAATCAAGCTTTAGAAAGTTGGACTTTGTAATTCTAGTTCAGGCGTTACCAACCAGGCCCTTTAGCTTTCAACAACATGATGTGTCATTGAATTTGTAAAAATCAGACGTGTATCACTAGATATGAGGCCATTACCTAAACTTTTGTTTATAAAGTATAGTTTATGTGACTTCTGTGTTACGATAATAATTCCTGCATTTGTACACTACAGTGTGCCACTGGTGATTTGCACACTTTTCATAACTGTTTTTAATCTTCTGTAATTTATATCAGTTAATCTTAATATTACACTTTTTTGGGTGCTAAAATCCCCACATATACACTTCTTTGCAAAATGTTGGCTTGCAGTTTGTGTGAACTAATTCTAAATCTAAAAAGAAGGCGATGTTTTAACTGTCCTGTTCTGTAATATTCCAAAGTTTATCACACTGAGGCTGAGTTCAAACATTATATGATGGCCAGTTTGAAAATGACATATTGATAAATCCAAGGGTACTTGCTTCTTCTTTCCAAGCATGGTAATCTAAGGTGCCTTTAATATATTCATCCGATAATAAGACCCTGCTCGAGTAAAAGACTGTCCCCCACTTTAAGGGGATTTTTAAAAATGCTATACATCCGTCTATAAGACTACTCCCTAGTTTAGTTCAAAACGCCAAAATTTCACAGCTCAAAAATTGACCAAAGAGTGACTTCAACAATCACATATGCAAAGTTTTTGCTGGCTAACATAAAACCTAAGATTTAGAAGAGCATAGCTGACGTACATGGTGTTGGTTGTGTTTGACTGTCCACTGACACTTTCAAGATCATGTGGTCTATATTTGAGCCTATGAAGAGCAGTAAGGCAGATTCTATTTGTTGTGTAAGGTTTGTAAGCATAAGCACAGTGTTTTGAATTATTTAGTGGTTACAATTTCCTTTTTGCCTATATGGAAGTAAATACTTTACATTAGTGTAGTTTTCTTTAGCAAAATTTGAGAAATATTGAACTATTAACTTTTAAGGGGCTCACTCAGTCAAACTTGACTTCCACTTACCTCGTTGTGATGGCAGAATAAAGTAATTTACTGCAACCGTTACCACAGAACATGTTCCCAAGATGAGAAAAGGTAAACTGTATCCCCCTACCTGTGATAGTAAAATAAGCAAAAAAAACCACATTGTTTTAAGCATCCTTCCTTCATGTAAGAAAAGTGTGATTTAGCTATCGGCCGAGGAGGCTTGATGAAGGAAAAGTTATGAATATGACATCACTTACCTGGTACAGATAGCCGCCTAGAGGGGGCCCCATCATAAAAGCTAAACCACGGGAAATTTGAAGTAATCCCTGGAAAGAAAACGGGAGGTACACTATGAAAACTTTACTTGACCTATGGCCAGGTCAACAACCTAATGGTGAAGATCATTAATGCTACAGTAGTTTTGAGTTACGATGCTATCAATTGTTCTCCATATTTATTCCCTTTCTTGAACGAAAATAAACCTGATTCTCTTTTTTATGCGCTTTCAATGCACTCTCCATGCAATGAATGATGATGAGTTCATCATAGTAAATAAGTTGGTCAAAAATTGAAAATATCTACTAAATCTGTTATGTACAATTAGAGTTTCCTTTCGGCCTTGTAGCTTTTGTCAACACATTGCAAAAATGGAAAATGAAGCAAAAGTGGAGTTAGGAATTAATAATTTGCCTACTCTGGTGAAAAATTAAGCCACTTTTTTGGAGGGTAAAAAAGTTGCGCGTCCCCTGAAGGTGTTATGTTGCACACCTCATTTCACTTTTAAAGTCAGTTTTTACTTGCTTGCTCTGTAAACAAGGAACAGTTTCATAACTAATGCCTTATCTTGTAAAGAAGACAAGTTCATGCTTCAGAAGCTGTTGAAGTGTGATACGAGCAACTAAATAATTGAACTTTGTCCGGGAAATGAAAATGAGCTGGCGATCACAAATCTTTGCTCCAAAATTGTGAGTGGCAATATTATAATTAGTTTCTGAATAGTGAATTGTTTATAAGAACCATATGGTAATTATGTTTTCACTAAAGTTCAGACTTACAAGTGTCGTGGATACATTATCTGGGAATGTCTGGGCAACAATAGCAATGCCTGCAGTTGCAGACGCAGACGCACCAACGCCCTCAACCAATCGAACTATGAAACAAAACACAATAAACTCTGTCCCTGGATTGAGCTTGTCCAGAAATCTACAGAAAAAAGCATAAAGATCACAGTATTATTACCACTTTAATTTTGCCTAACATTGAATTCTTTTAGGGCAGAATGCGCCTTCGGGACACACACTCAGACTCGAAATTTTGTACAATGGCTTACCACTTTTAGCTGAAGATTATGGAGTTAGCTTTGTGAAAATTTTGAATTTTATTTCTCCTGACAAAGATATACGATAAAGATGGCGGCTTTTTTTAATTTCAAATATCAGTAAACATTAGGTAAGTTCTTTCTCTAGCACCCAAATCTGCATGATGATCCCTAATTTTAATTCTTGGCTTTGAAAGAGAAGGGCTGAAAATGTGCTTGAAGAAAGATTGAGCAAAGTTTAAGTCTTTCATTTTCAAGGCGAACATTACCCTAAACAGCTCTTAATTCTGCATAAACATGACAGAAAAATTGTAAAAACTATAAGCTAAGCTATTAAACCAATCTCTTTTGAGACTGGGGATTTGGCCAAGCGGTTTTGTTAGTGTCTTCTCCGCTACGTGACTGTATGTCGTACATGGTGAGTTCGAACCCGATTGAAAACGGCGTTTAGATGAAAAACAACTAGTGAACTTACACTTCAGTCGAAATAGCTATCATATGCCTAAACAGTTTTAAATCTTGAAATCATAAATTTTGCATAGTGAAGGAAGCAATCTTCAGTTATTCATGTTTGTGACACAGACAGTTGCATATTTTATTGTATCTCTTTATCACTGATTAATTTTATACCTACTAGGCTGAGCGTCTGCAGGGAACTTCAGTTGCAATCAGTTTCACCAATGGTAACTCACGTTTGAGATAATTTATAGGATTTAGTTAAACCACTTACCCAAATATTATCACACTTACTCCACATGTAAAAGATCCCGACAAAAACAGAAACTTCGCATCGATTTGTGGAAGCTGAAAAAGATACAGAAAAAAATGTATTCTGTTTGAAAACTGATGTGTTCATTATTAGAGCAGTAACTGTTGTTTCCACACCATACAGCCATTGCTTTTCACATGGAAATTTGGGCCTTACGGTCATGGGCTATTGGCCTCTTTGCCACAGGCGCTCGTGGGCTGGGTAGTCTGCAAGATCGATTGAATTTCTGCTTGATCTATCGATCCCATAGTTGATATGCCCGCTACTGCAACCTAAATATAGGTTGCAGTAGCAGGCATATTGACTACGGGATCGATAGATTGAGCAGGAAATCAATCGGTCCAGCAGACTACCTAGCCCACAAGCGTCTATGCTTTTTGCGCCAACAAGTGGACACACTAACAAAATTGATACTTGCACACCATCACTGAGCAGACATAAAGTGCTTGCTCAGTGGATGGTTCACAATTTGTATTGGCATCCGTTTCACAGTACTGAAGTATTTCTTCGATAAATCATCCATCGTAACCATTAGAAATACTCAAAATTTGATCCCACCTTGTCATTTGAGAACCATGACAGTAATAAAGTTCAAGAGGCAATGTTGTAGAGATATTGAGCACATGGTCATCAGCTCTTGGAACCCACAAACCAAATTTTGAAGGTGTCTGTCAAGTCATTGGAGAAAACATTGTTTTGACCACAAGTGAAAATTGGGTCTACATGAACAAATTTCAAAATCACTTTTATACATCAACGTAACGCTATCCCTGGAATGAATTCAATCACAAAAATTGAAAACTACGCAATGAGAGAAAACCTCACTAAATTTCACCAAAAGACGGAATAAAGCTCAAAAACATGTAGACATCATCATTTGAGTGAAAAGTTGAATGACGCCCTCCTTTAGAACTTACATAGTACTGAAGTGACATGGCAACAATATGGCCTGATAAAACTGCTTGACAGCATGCATTTATATATGTCATACATGATCATGTAGCAAAACAAATTGACATGTATATGTATTTCATCATTGTTCTCATAAAAAGATCGATTTAAAGAATCGGTCTGTGTCTGTTTAAACAGCTCTAGCCGCCCAAGAAATCATAGCAGAATGGCCACCTAGGGGCAATATTAGCTAATATAATGATACAGGTGGATTTATATAGGTAACTCCATAGTACATCTGTTTATACATGTCTGAGTAATGGCTGTAGAGTACATTATCTGTATACCAACTTTGGATGAGATCTGTGTACGCATATCTGCATAATAGCTCTGGATGTTAAAATTATAACAAAATGGCCACCTGGTGGCCATATTTTTGTGTATTACAACAGAAAATCACATGCATCTGTATGTCACAGCAAATTATTTTTGTGCCAAGTTTGAATGAAATGACAGATACGCATGTTTGCGTAATGACTCTTGATGCGAAAAATAAGTGTTCAAATCGCCATCTTGTGACTGTTTTTGAGCATGACATGACAGACATTGATTTGTATATGTAGGTCCTAGTACGTTGACCTTGTGCCCAGTTTGAATGGAAACCCTCAATAAGGGCTTCCCTGGGAATAGCAAGCTAAAAGGAAAAGTAACCGACATATGAATTAAACAATGCTGACATTACTTTGAATTTTTGATTTTGTACACACTTAGATATTTCAGAAGTTGCACATTCTTTTAAACAGAATCATATCTCGATCCGTTATAAAATTACACACCAAATACCAAAGTGATAAGTATTGCTGTATATACATACACATACATATACATGTACATACATATACATGTACATACATACATACATACATACATACATACATACATACATACATACATACATACATACACACATACATATTCACGTGAGCAAGAAGGATAGGACTTGTAGGTACACGTTTATACTTACAAATTTACCAAATATTGGTGATGACACAAACGTGATGAGGGCAAAACATCCAAAAACCAAACCAACTATGGTGTCAGAAGCACCCATCCTGTTTGCCTAAATGATAAAAAATATGAAAACAGAAATTCAACCAATCAATCAAGACATTATAACTGTATTTTGGTAAATATAGCAAATCAGATATACAGTGATACTTGTTCTTGGTGGCTAATTAGAGGCTGAAAAATAGCAAAAGCTAGTCAAATCTCTTCACCTGGCCAATCAAATTGAACTAAAAGAGAGAGCGATAAAGGAAATCACAATTTTTTCAGTTCCAACACTTTGTTTAGGTGCATTTGTGACCACGATATGAAACTACAGGGGTGAATGAGTACTTATTAACGTCCCCCCAGGGGGCACTAGTTCAATAGGGACTAGGAGAGAAAGCACATGAAGTTCTGCGAATCTATGGAGAGCTTCAGAGTATTAAATAGCCGCTAGCACATACGACAAAATTACGCTACTTCAGGAAATATTAATCCTGACAGTTTTCTTAAACCATGAACACTTCGTAGCTAACGTGCGTGATAAAGAACATTTCTGCGTAGTAGTACGTGTTACTGATAATTGTACATGGTACGTCTCCGAAACTAACAGGGCAAAAATAAGTTGCTCATTACTGCAGTGATAATGGTGCAGTGGTTGTTCTAAAGACTATGCAAGCCCGATCATGACAAAGTTCTTCCAAATACATATACATGCACATCACTAGTCGAGACACGATGTAGAATCTTACTGTTGGGCTAATTTTTGGCTTTTCCTGAAATTTCATAGTCCATGGCGCGCGGGCTATTCCCACTAATCACAAACATGGAACAAACGATCAAGCGGCTGATGAACTGGCCTGGGACATAATGGGAAAGAGCAACATACGATCATTAGTATACATTAGTGCCAACTGCACCTGAATACTAACATTTAACCATAGCTCAATTGTCCAGACAAACGTTTTGCTTGACCAAAAAAGGCAAAAAATATAACTATTCAAGTTTTATTATGATTTCAACATATCTGAATCGGGTCATCAATATAAACCTGAAATTGCAAGAAAATGGAGAAGGCGATTAATAGAAATTTGAGACATGGAATTTTTGACCGAAACAGCAAATACCGGTATTGCCTAAAAATAATTTTGCGGATTTTTTTCATGATTTTTTACAAAACTGATATAGATCATCCCAACGTACCTTCACATCAAATTTCAAAGAAAGCTGATGAGCAGTTTCAGATTCTTGAAAAAGAAACATAGAAAAATGCCCCAAAATACAAATATGCAAATTCCAGCATGGAACAAACCTTACTGAAGTCAATCCGAGGAACCTCAACACCAAGCTTCGAAGCGAAGGACAAATGGTTTCAGATAAGATTTTTTGACCAAAAATTGGACAAAATTGACCAAAACATTACAAATATGCAAATTCTGTAACAATTTGAACAACTCTGACTATAATGGTAGGGCACCCTGAAGAACCTTCATGCCAAGATTTGACGCCATAGAACAAGCAGTTTCTGAGAAGAAATGAATGTTGACAGATAACAGACGACGAATGGAAGATGGACAATCCACCTATCTGATAAACTCTGCATCATTGATAGCGGAGCTTAAAACCTATCACAATCACTTAATTAACTTCAAATAACACAAAATTAAAGTGGCACTCCCACTTGGTAACATTTTTAAAACACATTTTTTTAATGCCAACGGTCGATATTTGACGTGGCGACTGCGCGCGGATCGCGAGATATCGATAAAAACATGTCATTTCCCGAGCGTATTTTTACACATCCGCAAGTTTTACGATCGTTTCTGATTATGACGCGAAATCCCCGAAGCTTTGTTGTTGTGCTGATTGACGATATTCTAGGGAGTCCATAATAAGTTCGAACGACGCAATTTTACCTCCCACTGCGAAGACTTTATATACAGCATTATGCCTTTACCACAGGTCAGTTTTTGAAAGCTTCTTCTTAGCTTTTGTAGTTTTCATTATTCTAAATCAGTTGTATTATATATTTAACCAATACCACATAAACATCAGTTTTAAAGTGTAAAATATTAGACGCCTCCGATGACTACATTTTTGTCGTCTGCCACACAGTACGTGTGGTTCGCCGCGCGCGTGGTATGCGTCTATGCATACCAGCGGTGGCCGCTATGTATCAACCGCACGTAATGGGCTAGTCACCTATGCGAATTCTGGTGGAATCAGCAAAAATTGTTTTTCGTTTTTTCACCAAGTCAGTAAGACTCAGCTTTCTCCCATGGGGCATGACCGATCACCGACGCAAGTGGTACTGTGGCGTACAGCAGCGTCATTTAGACTCGTACCCCATAGCTTAGTTGACAATGGCCCCAGTGCCGAACGTTCGATGCTCGGAAGCTGAATTTAGCTGGGCCACCGAATTCAAACTTTTACTTTTTTGAAGACATGTTTTTATCGATATCTCGCGATCCGCGCGCAGTCGCCACGTCAAATATCGACCGTTGGCACTAAAAAAAATGTGTTTTAAAAATGTTACCAAGTGGGAGTGCCACTTTAACAGGATTTACATTATGAAATCACAAATTACATGTGAAGGTATGATCTATAAAGGCTGAACAATCTTTGTATAACATCATGTTAGGTCCACATTGTCAAAACAAAGCGTCAATGATACTTGGCTCAAATACGGTTGGATGTGGCAGGCCAGAGTGAGTATATTTCACTGTACGTGTTTACCCCTGGGAACATGCATACAAAGTTTCAAAGCAATCTGATGAGCGATTTCAGAGAAAATGACCAAATATAGAAAAAATTGTCCCAAAATACAAGTATGAAAATTTCATCACAATTTGAAGATACTAGACTAAGGCTGAATCTGCATACAAATTTTCAAAGCATTCAGAATATTTAATTCAGAAAAAATGATTTCTTTGACCTTAATGAGCAAAATTGCCCCGAAAATACAATTATGAAAATTTCATAACAATTATAGTAAATCCGACAGAAGACAACCTTATGATAAGAATATTAAGTTTAAAAGCAATCCAACAAGAACTTGGCAGAAAATGATTTTTGACCAAAAATGCGAAAAATTGCCCAAAAATCTACATATGATAATTTCACCACAATTTGAACAAATCTGACAGAGACCAACCCTAGGATCACGCATACCATGTTTCAAGGCTATAAGACATGCTTTTTCCGAGAAAAAGTTTTTTTGACCAAAAACGGTAAAAATTTCCCCCAAAATACAACTATCAAATTTTCACCACAATTTGAACAAATCTGACTAAAGTCACCATACACAACCTGCATACCAATTTTCAACCAAATCTAGTGTGTGGTTACAGAGTTTAAGCGTAAGCAAGATTTTGTCTTTTTTACCTCGTTTATTTTTGACAATGACATGTTCATTTTAACAAATTTACATCTTCACCCCTGGATGCACCTAAGATGGTAAGTGCTGCGGTTTTGGAGTTTTTGATGTGGATGGACATACATCCGCACATATATACATACATACATGCATGCATGCATGCATGCATGCATGCATACATACATACATACATACATACATACATACATACATACATACATACATACATACATACATACATACAGACAGACAGACAGACAGACAGATATGCAGACGCCGCCGAGCTACCATATACGCTCTTTTTGGTATATATAGTATACATTACGTATACCAAATGTGAGCTACAAATCTCATGTATCACAATACCTTATCGCCATCGCAGGCGGCTACTCAGTTGCTGGTAGTGATTTCGAAAACAGTCTGACACATGTTCATGTGGTCAAATGTCTTTGAACAATCTGTAATACAGTAATTGTAAATTTCTTCTCCCTTTTGATGTTCAAATGTGAAGTATTTTAGTATACCCTTCAAATGCTACAACCAAGCTTTCCATGGTGATCCCTGATGTAATTTGGTAAGAGAATGGTTGAGGGTTTCACTAAGGAAAGTTTGAGCAAAAGTTTAAGTCTTTCACTTTTGAGTCAGATAATTACATTACGATAACGATGAGAGGTTAGCAAATAGCGAAATTTCATCAGGTAGGGATTTACAATAAACAATGTCTTACCTCTGTGGGGAAAAACGGTGCAAGAATACTGAAACTGATGAAATCTGCAAAATTTGCCAGCCAGATACTCAACAACGTCAGCTTCTGTCTTCTTGTAAAACCTTTACTCTCGGCTAAATTGTCTGATTCTGTGTCTTCTTGGATATTACCATCCTGATTTACTTCATTCACATCCTTTGTTGCCATGGTGACAAGTTCTTGAAGGATGAAATTGTCCACTAATTATTGGATTGCTAATGGGAAATTAAACAAAGTGATCACATTCATTCTCTGTTGCTAAAATTGACTTTTTCTACTTCAGAACCAGGGATTATTTCAGTATGTGACATTTTTGTCTATTATCGTTTCTCACACACACTCGAGTACAATGAGGGGGCTTCCAACTTTTCACTCCAATCATACCGACAAATCACCCTGAACGGGGCACAAAATTCTTAGATACATGAAAAACGTTTTCTTGGTCATCCAAGAAACAGTTGTGTTGACTGACAATAATAGTTTGTGCTTGTGAACACTACAATGCCGAGTCCCCTCATCTATATGATCAATAATTTTCAAGTCCCCCCAAACATCATATAGCCGCATATTTATTAGGGATGCATCCAAAGAAAAAATAAACATGTATTGGCAGTTCTGCTCGCAGATGTTCAACACTACTTGTTATAAGCAGTTTGACGAGCCATATTAATTTTAAACACATCATTGGACTTTTTTCGTGTATCAGTTAAAGCCGACTTGAATTTATCCAACTCGATCAGGTCGTGCCAACGGCACCTGCTGAAAATATCGCAAAATGAATCATGAGAGAGTATGCAAATTGTGAATTCCTGGCTACATCAGATGCTACTTATAGAAGTTTTACAAAATTACTAATACTGGAAGGTTAAAAATATTCCATCAAATAAACATTTTAACCTCTGGATTTTTTGGTATAATAATGGAAAATTTGGTACAATTAAAATAATTCTATTTAGTCACATATTTTTTCATTTAAATTAGAGTCTTTGCTGTTCAAAATTTTACTTCTGTGTTATTGTACGATGAGATGTGAAAATTTCATTCACTGTATGAACTTGATATAAATGGTTTTACATATATTGAGTTTAAGTGATTTGCGAAAAAAATGACTTTTCATCGTACATTTGTATACATGGTGACGCCATCTTTCTTCTCTAATATTTGATTGTTCTTATATGCCAGAATTCAAAAGTCCTTTGTAACTGTTAAGTCTCCAAAGTTGCTTTCTGGCCTGATCTTGTGTACAAGTACATGTATGTTTCACTGTCAGTTGAGTGTCCTATGACCCTAACTCTTCTAAACCTACATCGGAGTCAGAGCTATCATCGTCACTGCTGATATGCAATGACAGTGACACTGCCCGTAGGCAGTAGCAGGGCAGTAGCTGTATTAACTTTGTATTTTGACAATATTTTTGTTCAGTTTGCGTTCATGTTCTACTCCCTACAGCATGTTGAGCTGTCCAGTATTCAGCTTGCCATCACAGCCTACGTGTACCGTGCAATTGTATTTTTGACAAATAACTTTAGTCTGAACTCTAATTAAATTATTACCAATAACGGGCTTTGTTGACAAACTGAATATTGTGTTTTTCAGCATGCTGTAGAAAGACACCAAGAAACTGTATTTGATACATACTCCATAGAATATTGAAAAAAATTATCAACAGTTGCGGCTCCTGCCCCATTATAAGGTGAAGTTATTTTTACGAAAATTTACTGGCATTCATACATTTTTCGATTTTTTCGAGTCACAAAATACGACAAAACTGTTATAGAATTGTTTAATTATAACTAACATTAGAAGCATTGGACGACATCAAAATGTTTGGAGCCAAAATATTTTCAGATCCCCCTCTGGGTAGAGCAAAACTATCAAGTCTTTCCCCCGACTACCTCCAGAATTTTGGAATCCCCCTGAATTCCTCCAGTCCCCTCTCACCATTTTAGAATGCGGCCTAAGGTCTATATTGAAATGATTTTACAGTTTGCTCTGTACAAACATACATTTATGTAAACACAAAAAATGTCGAACCACACTCTATCTCGGTCGATAGTATCAAGCTGATTGTAAAAATTACATTTAGCTGTAATTCTGTGGTTACGCAAACTGCGCAAACACAAACATAGTCGACCACAGTTCCTACAAAAACCATGAGTCCGCAAACATGAATATGTCAATAGTCTGCAACCAATGAATATGTACGACAAAAATATATAGACACCTCTGTTCCACTTGCCCAAGAGGTGTCGATGTGCATCTTTCATGCTCCCATCTGTTGGACCATGATCAACCGTAGATAGCTGTCTATAGATCTACCTTTGCCATGTGTTGTCAGACTGTGGTTGCACCCTATGCTCTCTCACAGCCAACTCGTCCGCTACGCAGTTCTATCCTCAACCATATGGTGATTCACCCACAACGTTCTTTCTAATAAGCGAGGTTCACCGATAACACAATTTTCAAAAATAGGGTAGGTAGGTCACCAGGAATTCTTTCCAAAAATATTTTTATTGTATTTTTAAATATGCATTTTTCAGTGGTTCAGGGCGGCCAAACACTAGCTACAACATTTCTAGAAAAAAAGTATTGTACATATAAAAGCAAAATTCAAATGCCAAGTAACGAACGCGTGATTTTACGTTTCTTTTTTCTTTCATTCACTTGAATGAAACACTTTGAAAAAGATAAATTTATTCCAACAACGTGGCAAATACAACAAATCTACATAACTGTGAATGTGTCAAGATTGCAATGCAACTTGTCTGGAAAACAATCAGTCATTTTACTAAAAAAGACCGTCATATAAATGCATTCAGGATGCATCCTTCTCCTTCAAATCTTACACGGCTATTATTTTTACACTCTTATTTCATTCTTTCATTTTGTTTACATTGTTAATATATTATGTTTACATTTTTATGTCATTCTTTTATTTTGTTTGCATGTTTATTTTATGTTTACATTTTTTCGTTTCTCATTTTGTTTGTTTTTATTATATATTGTTTATTTTTTTATTTCGTTTTCTCCCTTTGTTTGCATTTTTACTTATTATTTTTACATTGTTTCATAAAAATGATGAAAAAAATGTAAAAAAAATGAAAGACTGACATAAAAGTGCTAACATAATGAAAAAAAATGCAAACAAAATCAAAAATGAAAACAATGTAAAAATGATGAAGTAAAAATGCAAATAAAATGAGAAAATGAGAAATTTTGTTGAATATGCCTTGTATGTATCCATGTCTTGATTTATCGAGTCACCTTTTGTAAAATTGTCTTTAGAGCACGGATATCGATAATGACAGATCGGTCTGCGTCACGGCGTGCATGTATGGACGGTAACATTGCAGGAAAACGTTCCGGTTGATGACGTACAACGGGGGTAATAGGATTTCTTATCTGTGCTGGTGTACGTCACACAAGTGGAGATACGGGCCAGTTCATGTGATATATATATATATATATATATATATATATATATATATATATATATATATTCAGAAGTAGTCAAATTTAAAGGTATACAGTCACCTGTAATCTGAATATGCCCATATATGGTCAAAGGGGCGTTCCTTGGTATCCAAATGCCCATGTGAGGGCGCTGTTTTTAAAAAGCGGTCACCCGCTTAAAATCTGTGATTGGTTAGATTTTCTCTTTCCATGGTAACTGTAGCAAAATTGGAACAGGTGCCAGTATACCTTTAATTTCACTCGGGCGGAAATACGTACAGCAATGGTGTATAGTAACGTCATGCAAATGCAAAGAGTGGATCATTATGTGTTCTCTAAGATGGTATCAGATAAATTATCAAGATATGACATCAGCAGGATTAGTTTATAACGATTATCGTGTAGCAAAGAATGTACATCATCAAAAGACTCCATAAATGTTAATCAGTTATTTACCAAGGCGACTGTTTCGGGGATTTGAATATAATACTCCAGTAAACTGCCTTGGCTCCCCAAGCAGTACTGATTAGATACCACCACACCTTAAGTTATTCGGAGTCTGATGTTATGTATGATGTCTTTAGGCGTTGAATTGAATTTGTCAAAAAGTAGAGGATATCTCGACATAGCTTTATGAAACTGTCTGATGACTTTATGTTGTTCTCCTCCTTCATATAGCATTATGTTGTACAGGCTGGAAACCTTCGGAAGAAAGTCTTCTATTAGAAGTGTTGCACGAGTAATGCGGAGATATTCTGACAATACAGTGCCATAAAAGATGTATGAAAGGATGTTTCTTTCGCGATCTGGCATTCTTACTATGAAAAACTTGAAATCGTCGCGCTTGTAAAAGAGTTAATAGACAAATATTCCATCGACTATGGATATGTCAAATTCAAGAAATGTTTCATGTTGCCCAGTATACTCACATTTCAACTTGAGCTCTGCAGGAAAAATTTGCTCATACGATCTACAAATCTCTCCACCATCAATTAGGAGACATATGTCATCGATGAATTGTGCGCATCCATGAAATTTCCGAGCACGAGCTATATCGGTATGAATGAGTTTTGACATGAATGTGTGTATGTATATATATATATATATATATATATATATATAATATATATATATATATATATATATATATATATATATATATATATATATATATATATATATATATATATATATAAACAAAGCAGGTCAAGACACACCAACTCAGGACACCAAGCTCTTCATTTATAAAATTTATTACACCGACGTTTCGTGGGAGTAATCCCACTTTATCAAGGTTAAAACAATCTGAAATAAAATAACAACGACAAACTTAAAGTAGATACACATGCTAAAATAGATTTAATCACACAGAGACTGGAAAACGTGTAAAAGTTAAAAATAAAAATTGGCGCCAACTTACAAAATAAGGCGAGCAGAAAACTGCCCCGCTTTCCTTCGAACCCAGAAGTCGAATGGTCAAAGTGTGGGTTTTTTTTAAAACAACGTCAAGGCTTATTTATACTTGAAAGAACATTTGCATATTAAAGTGTAGGAAAGGTGGCAGTGCACACCACACAGAAATGACATACTAAAAATATCCGACTCTAAAAATACAGCTCAAACAGGTGAAACTTAGAAACGTGGACAATAACGTCCATCCAAGGACACTTGCATAACAACTGAAATTCAACAATACATCGAACTAGAACAGTTACAAAGAAAAGTAAAAATGAATACAGCTGAAAGAGTGATGCCTACTAAAAATCGTCAAAATGAAATGAAGAAAGAGCTGTTAAATCTGCTTACACATCTAGAATTTTTGTGGTGTCTCTCTGTTCAAACCCTGAGGATACATTGTGTTGAGTTGAAATATCCACTTGGACTTTGTGAAATCTCTGGAAAATTTGTCATCTGTGTGTACTATTTCGAGAATTACAACTTTCATATTTTTGACGGAGTGGTTAGATGAATTAAAATGTTGGCTCACGAACATTGCAGGGTTATTAGGGTCAGACTTATTAGATTTAATCATACTCCTGTGTCAAGCCATTCTATATCTAATTTTATTCTTGGTTTGTCCAGTATATTGACACATGAATCTATAAAAGTATATAACATTCTCAGTGTTACAATTATAATTCCCTTTTATTTGAAATATTTTTCCATTATATATATATATATATATATATATATATATATATATATATATATATATATATATATATATATATATATATATATACGTGTGTGTGTGGGGGGGTCTGTGTGTCTCACACTGTGACTGATCGACATGCGACACTATGTATATATATATATATATATATATATATATATATATATATATATATATATATATATATATATATATATATATATATATTTATATATATATATATATATTTCGCGTTCGTTCGGTGATATTGCCTCAATCAATGCTCTACTGACTGTTAACATCGCTTCCATGGGAACGGAATCCATGGTAGCAATAGGCTGTAAGGCCAAGTTTAATACTTTTGACATTCATTAATGTACATCACGTACCAAAAGGCCTTTCATTGATAAAGCACAATAATATAAGAACAGTCATCACTGGAAATCTATCACATTTTACCGCTTTTTTGTGATTTTAAAGTTTGCTGATATCAGCATGTCCTTATAAGTACATCAATTACTTACCATGCATTGCATGCAGCTTAGCATTGTCATGTCAGAGCTCGTAAAGTGTCTTGTAAACCATATGCAACACCCAACTTATTCTCAGACAAGTTGACAGTGAAAAATTTTAGGTCTTGCCAGCTTTACGCTTAAATGTGATTAATAATATCGTGAGAACAGAATTAGTTTAAACCCTTTATTTCTTGCTCATCGTTTATATTGTCTTGCCTCTCTACAGATGTAACGACTCCCAAAACGAGCGCCGAGAACAAAGCAAAGTGAGAGAAACTATTCAATCCTGCTTTGTTACTTTATACACCATATTGCTGTAATGCTCGATACAACAAAGTTTATTCACATTTAAATCCTTTCCTGTTAAGCGTACCCTATAAGATTTTGGAATTTTTAAACTTGTGACTATCGTTGTATTTTTTCAGACGCACAAAATATACTATGTAATCGTTTGATATGAACAAAAGCTTCAAAAATTCAAAACATCCTTGTAGTGACAGACTAGTCAATGGGTGATGATGATAGTAACGATCTACGTATCTTGATAAAATACATGAAATGTATCCGTGTACTAATTTAAATTGTTCGCTTTAAAAGTGTGCCATAAACCCTCCCTTAAAGTGGAATGGCCCAACAGTGGAATAATATCAAGAAAAGATCGGTTGTCACCACTCCTTAGCAACCAACTTTTTATGAGTACAGCGATGAGCAAGCAAGGTCGATTTCAGCTGATTTCGTTGCTAATTTCGGAACGTCCGTAGGAAAACAGTCATAACGAAAGCATGCATGTATGATAAAGGGGTTATTACTCGAAGTCGTGTTCTCGTGATGTGTCCGTATTTTGACGAGTTGCGTGTAATAACCCCTCAGTATATCCGCTTCTTCCTATATTGCGCTTACGCCATAAAATCACCCCACTTATTTTTTTTTTGAATACTGAAAATTACACCGATATTGGCACATTGTTCTCCTTATGTTTTTTTTTTGGGGGGGGGGCGCTAAACTGACGCTCTGTTTGTTGCTGCAAACATGCAAATCACTGATTCAAGCTATAAGCTTAGTGGTTCGAACGAATATTCTGAAAGATGTCTCATCAGTTTTAGTAGTATTTACGAACTCGTCAATTTTGCTAACATATTAGTTCATCAAAAACCAACAAGTCATTCCAAGACAGTCAATTTTGCTAAAATATTAGTTCATCAAATACCAATGAGTCATTCCAAGACAGTCAATTTTGCTAAAATATTAGTTCATCAAATACCAACGAGTCATTCCAAAACAGTCAATTTTGCTGAATATTAGTTCATCAAATAGGAACAAGTCATTCCAAGATAGTCAATTTTGCTAAATATTAGATCATCAAATATCAACCTGTCATTCCAAGACAGTCATTTTGCTAAAACATTTGTTCATCAAATACCAACGAGTCATTCCAACACAGTCAATTTTACTATATATTAGATCATCAAATACGAACGAGTCATTCCAAGACAGTTAATTTTGCTCAAATATTAGTTCATCAAATACGAACGAGTCATTCCAAGACAGTCAATTTTGCTAAATGTTAGTTCATCAAATACCAACGAGTCATTCCAAGGCAGTCAATTTTGCTAAAATATTAGTTCATCAAATACCAACGAGTCATTCCAAGACAGTCAATTTTGCTCAAATATTAGTTCATCAAATACTAACGAGTCATTCCTAGACAGTCAATTTTGCTCAAATATTAGTTCATCAAAAACCAACGAGTCATTCCAAGACAGTCAATTTTGCTCAAATATTAGTTCATCAAATACCAATGAGTCATTCCAAGACAGTCAATTTTGCTAAATATTTGTTCATCAAATACCAACGAGTCATTCCAAGACAGTCAATTTTGCTAAATATTTGTTCATCAAATACCAACGAGTCATTCCAAGACAGTCTTCTTTGTTGTCACTTCAGAACGATCGTGATACAAAAAAGAACATCATCACTGGTAAAGCAGACATGAAAATTTCGTGTTTCCGAGATGAAAACGTCAATTCAGCAAATGTAAAAGAAGTTGCGATTCTGTTATTCAATTATTTTCAATTCTCCTGGCTTGATGACTACCTTGGAAAGAAGTTAAAATAATTATTTATAATGCGATACTAAAATACTTTTGTCCTTCTGATATATGGGTACTTATTTGCGTTCGTGCACTTACTTAATTGGAACGACATTAGAGCAACATTGCTTTTCACTTACATTCGCTGTCCTCAAACGGAGGACAAATCGGCAAGCTGGTGCAACGTGTCAGTTGAGGGCGCTGTATAACAAGCGATCTTCAGTGAATGATCTCTCATTGTCGGAACGTGTTTACATGACATCCTCGATGATTGTACAATCCTAGGGAACAAATAGTGGATAATGTGTACACCCAGGTAACCATGAGACGGTTGTAGCGCGTGCACATCCATTTAGGCTGCGATGAACGTCTTTGGTCGACGTAATTTTGACAGGTAAATGGCAATATCGAAAAAAAGACGCCGTGTGCTGCCTCCAAGGTTGTCACTCACACCAGAATATCGAGAGTGAGACCGTTGCAACACAAAAGCAACTGATTTCTTTGGATGGGCCAAGGTTGCTTTTTTTGTAAGCAACTGTGGCCGCGATATAATTTGTAGGTAAGTCCACTGCCCTTTCTCAGCGCCTGTGCTCGGCACTGTGGGTACAGAACTCAGTCCAGACACGTTGATCGCTACACAAGCCCTCTGCACATACATCAGCTCACATGTGTGAACATGTGAGCCATTGTCGTACCTAGGTCTATCTGCCTGTCTGACATTGAGCACGGCTTCTGAAGGACAGCGCATATAATTAAAAGAAAATATAATGCGTACGTAGAAACTGCTTTGAAATGACAGAAATTATTTTAAATGGGTATGGCTTACATAGTTGTAGCTAATTTTTATGCGTTATGATTTCAGAAAAATGGGCATAAGTCAAGAAAAGCTGAATGCTAATAACAACTTTGAAATAACTACCAATGTTGATCATACAACATGTTACAACAGTGAAAGACGTTAAGAGATGAAAAGAAACTTGTATTGCAAATGTGCATATTTGATGAACTTCCGCAGTTAGGGTTTAAATGAAGATAGCCTGCAAGGAGCGGAATAAAATCTGGGCCATGTTTTGTAATGATAAGAACTGATTGGTTGTTTTTATTGGGGGGGAGGGGGAGCTTGCATAATGAACGGTAATTTGCACAATTAAGTGTCGAGAAGTCAGATATTCTCAGAAGGACATTCATATCTAATGGATCTTGTTATTGATATTGACCATAAAAAACATATGGCAGTTCTCATGGTCATTTAGCAGGTCAAGGATATCGCTCATTTGTATATTTTGCGAACCAATACGATAAGGGATATATATATATATATATATATATATATATATATATATATATATATATATATATATATATATATATATATATATATATATATATATATATATATATATATATATATATATATATATACCCCTGTTTGGCTTTGCATCATTCCTTTGATTGATCCTCATTACCATTAACCAATTCCTAAGTTGGTGACTTGTGTGCAAAGCCCTGTAGAATCCTGCGGGATCCTTAGGTTGAAAGGTTAGGTGATGAGTTTAGCCGCCTTACTCACCATTAACGCACAACGAATGAAAAGTCCCATCTAAGAGTCAGGACCGCCCACATTGAGCCGACTGATCCATTAGCTCAGTTGGTAGAGCATCCGTAATGTATACGGGGGGTGTGGTTTCGAGTCCCGCATGGGTCACTTTTCATTCACCACTGATTTATATATATATATATATATATATATATATATATATATATATATATATATATATATATATATATATATATATATATATATATATATATATATATATATATATACACATAAATTTATACATATATGTATACACATTTAGAAGGGATATGTCATTCAATTGCTTGTTTGCATATTTGATGATATTTTCAATTAAAGGTATGTATCAACGGTGACTACACCCATTTTGATGAAAAGTGGTACAGACATTGCTCATAACAAGAAATGAGTGAAATGAAAGACATTTTGTCTAAAGTAATATATATATATATATATATATATATATATATATATATATATATATATATATATATATATATATATATATATATATATATATATATATATGTTTTGTGTATGTATATAATTAACTATATAAATATTTCAAAATAATCCAAAAAGGTGATAATATCGTTTGATTTCCTCTTGCAATCCTTTTATTAGGAGTCAGTTCATTTCATTCACCAAGAGCTTGTCACCATGGCAACAAATTATGTGACTGAAGTAGATCAAACCGGCAACATCCAAAATAATGTCAAATCAGAGGATACAGCAAAGAGTAGCCGTTTTACAAGAAGACAGAAGCTGACGTTGTTGAGCATCTCCCTTGCCAATCTTGCGGACTATATCAGTGTTAGTATTCTTGCACCGTTTTTTCCTTCTGAGGTAAGACATTCCTTTCTTGTTCACACCCTCTCAAAGATAAGGTAACCCTTCATTAGTCAAATTCGTTAGTCTGTTTGTGGATAACGACAAGATTGTCATTAATAATATTAATAATAATATTAGTTCATTTTTGGACAATTTACTTCATTCGTCGATGACTAAGACGCACATTGGTGTCAATGCGCTTTGTTTACCTGCTAATGCTTTGCATTTTAATATATATGGAAGTGGAAAATATGAAAATACTTGTATTATCAATCGTTACACCTATTGCCCGTTTTGCTCTTGACAGTGATTGGGATATTCATATTGCTGTCTGACGTCAACAAATTCCTGAAATATTCGCAGAGATATAACATTTTAAGTAATTTTGGGGAGATGACCAAATGTTACCATAAACCATTTGCGAGTGACTTGAAGGGTCATTACAAGCAACCCAAATGCATGAGGCAACACTTGTTCGGCTTTATATGCAAATGTATCATCATTTTGCATAAACAAGACTACGTATTATGGTATGAATGTCTGCACCCTCTATGTATTTAGCACTTAATATATTTCTGTGATGTGATCGAAAGTAATGTCATTTCGTTGTGTTTTGGCAACGTTACGACGCTGAACAGCCAACTCTATGACATTTAAGGCCAAACAAAGAAATCTATGAGTTTCTGGTAACCCGACCTACCCAAGGAATAACCCACCAACCATAGACTTTTTTTTCGCATTTTCAAGAAATTTCGAGTAAAGTTTCGAAATGTTTCCGTATTTTACGGATCTCAGCCAACAAAACTAACCTTTTTTAAAGTAACTATAATCGACCACGATCTAGCGAAATGTTTTAATATACGGTTTATTATTACTTGCTATAATATCCAGGATTCAAGTTGAGCCCTTTTAACGTAGCTGTTGATGACTTTTTAATACCATAAAATTCTGCTAAAAATCTGCTTTCGTTAACTACTGTGACTCTTACTCCCTGGGACCGTGCCCATTTGTCATATCACGTTCACAAATGGACTTTCAACAAAGTGTTTGAACTAAAAAATGTATTAAATAATCTGCACACCATAAATTTTCGATTTTGATATATTTTCACACAGGCCAACAGGATGGGTGCCTCTGATACAATAGTGGGTCTGGTTTTTGGATGTTTTGCCCTCATCATGTTTGTGACATCGCCAATATTTGGTAAACTTGTGAGTATTTGCACACATGTACACTTCCATCATATAATCATCTCTCATATATGTACACATCATATATAAATATAGATGATTGTGTTCGATATAATTTGTTAATGTCAGAGTCCTGCGATGGCTTATTGTAATTAAATATTTTCCTGAAATGGTTTTAGGTGTACACATATAACGCAATCGGAGCAGACTGGTTCTAGTAAAGTGAAGGAACAGTTTAAATTATGTAACTTTCTTTTTGTGCAGTATACTGTGTATGTGTTTAACCCGGAACTCGATGAGACAAATGTACAAACAAAACCACGACCATCAACAGAAATGCGTATATTTCAATACGCGTTTGTACACAAGGGTTTGTTTGTACCACGATCACGTGATTTCTTGGACACATCGCGTCCTTTTTCTTTCTTAGCATGAAAACAATGGAACGCGCTTTGCCACGCTCGTCCTCTGTAACTTGGCTTTATCGGCTGTGAGAGTAATCTTGAATTTCATTGAAATACATCCCTACATGAGTTGCTATCAGAGTTCCTTGCAAAATAAACCAGCGATGATATCGCAAATTTTACAGTCCCAACGTAAAATGTGAAGTATGAAATATTACATTTGTATAGTTAAAAAGAGCCCTTATGAACATTCAACAAAATTACGCAAAGTAAAATTATTTCTTGTTTGACATTGATATAATTTTAATTAGAGGTGTGGGGCTCCGCAAATAGGCTGGTGACATCATAATTGCATTCGAGAGATATGAAGTTCAACATTTCTGCCATAAAATACGGAAATTAAAGAAGTAGTATCGTTGACAAAATATTTTTATTTACATACAACCATCAATACAAATATCAATTGTCAGCAGAGGATCTTTATTGTGATAATTCAAACTTTCAGGACAGTATTTCTTGAAAACTTTCCAAAGTCAAACTTTGACATATCATTGAACGTGACCAAAATACAAGCATAATGTTTGTAACCACGAGAAAAGTATTTAAAATAGATACATACATAAGATGTAAAGTTTCTGTCTTCTTTACGTGAAGAGTGAATTCATTTCAACTCCCGCCAACAAAAATAATCTCATAAGTGTGTACAGTATCTTATTTTTGTTGCAAACTCAGTGTCTCGATCACTCACAAGGAATCAGTTACTCTTTTGGCAAATGGAAAATGCATGAAATTAACCTATGTGTATCGGAGTATCATAAAAGTAATTCTCAACCGCAAATGTGAGTGCAACGTTTGAGTTTTCATCGTATCTAAGTATAGTTAATTGCACGAGTAGGTGTGCTGTTACAGTTGTAATCACCACACTTATGGTCAGGAACTTATAAACATCACTAGGCCGAAGGCCGAGTGATGTTTACAAGTTCCTGACCATAAGTGTGGTGATTACAACTGTAACAGCTCACCTACGAGGTGCGATTAACGACTTATACCACGAAAAACAGGCCAATCTTCTCTAAAATTTGAAAATTACTGTCAATAAATCGTCTACTTTTCATTTGAATACCACAATGGAATGGAGTGACCCATTGTACGTCGAAGGGTTCACAGAGGTCATTATGCACCTGGCATGCGAGTTTGGGAGAATGACCTATCACAGACAAGTAGGACAAGGGCTCTGGTCAACTGCAAATCTGCATTTGAATAAGGGCTACAGAGTGGTATAATGCACCTGTGTAGAAGGAAACTGTTTTAGTCTGATTGGTTAAATAAAATGGCTTGCCTTACTCTGTCGTATTGGCTATTGGCTAGCGAGAAGGAATTCAATCTGTAGATGCATGTGATTGCCTCGTGGATGCATCAGGCTTACAATACCATTTTCGTGTTTTTGACTGGTCAAGATGGACCTTGTCAACTTGTCTGATCTGATGACCCAAGAGACTTCCTAGAGTTCCATGAACGGCCATGTAAAAACAACCAAAGTGGATTTTACACGGGCAAACTGCCCTATAAGAGCAGCCGCTACTACGGAGCGCATAAAATCCACGATGTGTACTTCATATCAACTTATAAAAAAGTACTTGGCGATGATAACACCGGACGGGATTGTACTATCGATGACCCTTGCCAAGGGATAATCAAGTTCTCCTGCCAGAAAATATACGTCTTTACACAAAGCAACTGTGCAAGATGGCTCGGCCAGACTGCCAGCACACTGGATATTCTGGCAAGGTAATTTATTCTTTTACTAAAATATTTATACACAAAACGAATTCTGTAAAGTTATAAAATTAAATTCATTGACCAAAACAATTTGTTGTGTGTGCGGCAGTATCACAGAATTTCTTTCGACTATTCCACAAACGTTACAAAAAGGCTATACTTATTTCCATGCTATTTGTCACATATGTCTTGTGTTTGATAATTTCAGGTGAATGCGGCAACATCTCTGTACCATCAGGGATTCGATGAGCAGCTTATCAAAGAACAAACAGGTCACAGATCAGATGACGGTTTACGCGCCTCAAATGTATGTCTACTGCACAACAAAAGCATGTGTCGAATATATTACTACCACCTCCATCTAGTGTAAAATCAGAGGAATCTGTAAGTAAACCAGTTTCTCAAGTTACGACAAAACAATGTAACAAAATAGACAAGATTGGTCCAACCCAAGAAGACGCCGAATCTAAAAATGGACATTCTTCATCAACAAATTATGTTGCTTACATTGAGCATGGTCCAAAGAAAGTTAAAATTGAATTATAAAATGTGATGCTACAACATATAAGTTGAACAAATTGTCTTCATTTTGTTTTTGAATGTGTGTGAATGCTTTAGACATCTCGACTTGACATATTGTTCTCATGCAAATTAGTAATCAGTCATACTTTTTCATATTTAAATAAGTAATCACTACACTTTTATTGATATGATAATGATTTTCATTCATTAAAGTGTGGTGATTACTTATTTACATATGAATAAAAGTATGACTGATTACTTATTTTGCATAAGAACAATAGGTGTCAGTCGTGTTTTCAGGGATAAATGGATGGCAAGAACAATAGGTCACATGACCTGGAGTGGTATAAGGATAATGATAGATAGCTTATGGGGAAAACCCTAAAATTACCATGAAACGTATGTCAAAAATTATTTTAAATTTCAATATTATAGTATATGGGGGAAGCAAGCATTTTGTTTCTGCTACACGGTGCTAAGCAAAAATCAAGTATGGTAACGCGTCCGGCTGTTTTTGGTGCAAGGAAAGACTTGTCTCTACATTAAAACGCTTTTTTGGCAGGTATCACGAGCTGGTAGATAAGTATGATGTCTCTCTTTGACAAATGATCGATGATGGCATCACTGGCATTGGGCCTTAGTTGGTGATCACCACCAGTTTGACTTACAGATTGATATATGGCGTGTGCCACATGTGGGGCAGGATTCGCTTACTATTTTCGAAACACCTAACATCACTTCTTGGTCTTTTGACCTGAGGTCCATATATCTTTCTTTCACGGATTTGGCTTTGTTGTGTGTACCGGTACTTTGCTGTCAGTTCTGTGCTGTTTTGTGGCTGTGTATTTACGAATTTTGACCTATTATAATTGGATCCTGGATTGGTATGATTATACTTATTTTACGAGGATTAGGGTCAAATAAGCATGTAAAAAGCGATGGCTTGTTTTTGTTGATACACTACTCTAATAATTAACATGTCAGTCTTCATACAGAACACAATATTTATGTCTGTTTTCAGCTCCCACGACTCGGTGCCAAGCTTCTATTTTTGTCAGGATCTTTTATATATGGAGTAAGTGTAATAATATTTGGGTAAGTGTTGAACATCATTCTTAATTATCTCAAACATTAATTACTCTTGCAAACATAAATTTCAGCTCATTGCAACTTCCCAGCAAAAGATAGATGTAAACAAATAAACCAGACACATCCAGATTAATATTTAAATATTTAACTGTCTTTGTCAAAAAATGAAGTATTGAAGATTGTTTCCTTGATTATTTATGATTTCAAGAAAGATATATGTTAGGGTATAAAATAGCAAATTAGGCTGCAATGTCCATGACCTATTAATGTTGTAATTACAGATTCTTCAGCTAAATCACCTTTATGTGCATAAAGAGCTTTTACAAAAGCATTTCGATGTAATTTGGTTTAGTTTAGCGACCATGGCAATAAGTGACATTATATCATACCAGTATATTGATGGTGCAAATACAGCGATCTGATTGGTCGAGACGCGAAAAGAACCGTGGTATATTGCCGATATACCACGGCTGGCATATGCGCGAGCTCCCAGCTTGAGCAGAAATCCGTTTGTGACGTTCCACACCAGAATTTCAATATACCGTTATGATATAATAGCAATAAATCACACCCAGGGACGGTATACCACTCGATTTTGACCAGTTCACTTCATATATGCACTCGCTATCGTTCGTGCATATATGTCGTGAAGTGGTCAAAATCTTGTGGTATACTATCGCTGGGTGTGCTTTATTGCTTAAATAACCTCTAAATAATACAGTAGTCTTTATTCTTTTATTCCTGTAGATTTCTTGACAGGGCCCATCGAGGGACTGAATTTATTGTGTTTTGTTTCATAGTTCGTTCAGTTCAGGCTGTAGGAGCAGCTGCGTCAACCACTGCAGCGTTTGCTATTATCGCCCAGACATTCCCAGAAAATGTATCCACGACACTGGTAAGTCTGAAATTTGTTGAAAACATAAGTACATATGGTTCTTACAGGATCGCCTGCTTCTTTTCATTTCTAGAACCACAGCTGATCAATTATTTTATTGTCTGCATAAGATTTTACCAGCTTCTGAATCACAAAATTATCAGAAAAGGCATTAAGTTACAACATTTTACCAGAGCACAGATCAACAAGAAAAATAAACTAAAATTATTCCATAACAGAAAATCGGCACAATGG
The DNA here is from genome assembly GCF_041260155.1 of Ptychodera flava. Taxonomy (NCBI): domain Eukaryota; kingdom Metazoa; phylum Hemichordata; class Enteropneusta; family Ptychoderidae; genus Ptychodera; species Ptychodera flava. The sequence goes on along the minus strand of NC_091944.1, from coordinate 15,938,309 downwards.
TCAACAGAGGAATGCGATAAAGATTAGCATGGTATCCCGAGGGTTGCATTTTTATCAGAGTAGGCAAAATATTCGTAATCTCCACTAAACCAACTGTTTTTACTTTCCAATCTTGCTAGTTTTGACGAGAGTAGCATTAACGAAAAAAATTAAAAAAAACTTGCTCGCCAGACATTGTTTTCCATATTTAAGCAACTTACCTGTGGCGATGTAGATGTCAGTTCCTAATTCATCACCAATTAACCGTTCTGTTTTTTATACCAGGGATAACCTGTTTTCGAAAATTTGAGAACAAGTGAGCTCGAATCTAGTAGCAATTATTACCTACACCTTGGTAAGCTAATGACCTAGCTACAAGTTAGGTTTTTATGGCCAACTATCGGTTTTCTTTTCAGGGAATACTCGAAATTTTCAGTGGTTTAGCTTTTTCGATTGGACCCCCTCTTGGCGGCTTTCTGTACCAGGTAAGTGGGATGTTATATTCATAGCTCTTACATATCGTCCATATAAATATCACAAACTTTTCGCATGAACGATATTCAATATTAACCTGTGTTTGCTTTTTTTCTTTACTGCAGGTTGGGGGATACAGTTTACCTTTCGTCGCCTTAGGAGCATGTTCAGTGTTGATAGTTATCGTCAATTATTTTGTTCTACCAAAACAAGGGGGTGAGTGACATTCACGTCTGATTGGTTGAAATAGTCAGCCCCTCAACAGTAAAATAGTTCAAATTTTCTCATGCTGTGCTCAAGGAAACTGTAAAGTATCGTCTTTTACACTAAGAAACAAACAAATCTTAAATGCAAACCTTTTGGACTGGAGAGCAAGTTACCTCGTAGTCATCAATATGTGACATTAAAATGATCGGTATTCAGTGTTGTAACCCAGTGTGATGAATGAAATTTTGGAATGTCACAAAACAGGATGATGGAAACATACAGCCTTCTTTACAGACCAGCAAATAATTGTAATATCCGAGAGCAAACATCTAGCGCAGGTCGTATTTAGCCTTAGACAAGTAAATGACTACCTTAAAACTGAAGTCACAGTACATAAACCCTGCAGACAAATGTTCTGATGTAACTTTTATACACTGAAATTTTTTTTGAAGCCGTAAAGACATATTATGTCACTTAAACGATAGCCGAGCCGTAATACTAACTTTCAATTCCAGAATTTTATATTTTAACTTTTTTCATCGGTCAGCGCATCCATGAATAGTGTTCCTTGACTTGGCAAAAAAGAAAGAACATGTGCGACACAGAATAAAAGGCAAAAGTGATTTCGAAATTTATAACTCATTTCTTTCGGAAACAAACTGACAGTGTGCCAAGATTCTCCCCTTCCCAAAAAAAGAATGAAAATTGCCAAAACACTCAGCTCAGGGTCTGAAGATTTTCTTGAAGCCATCTAAAATGAAAATCCAGAATAAAAAGAACATTTTCTTTACCATATGTTATCAATTTTGACTGTTTGGACTCGGCAAAAATAATTAGCGAAATATGTGTGTTCAGTGAAGAAACGAGAACAGGCAGGTGATTTGGTAAAGAAGGGGAAAACATAAGGCGGATGTTCAGGTCAAGTAGCGGTAGTCTTGTGGTATCTAAATCTATATAAAAGAACAAGTATGACGAAGCCAATGATTTCCCTCATTCTATGAGAGTAGGGGAGCAAGTGTAGTAATGTGAACTGGTTGGATCTGAATTGAAACATCGTCTGATAGGCTCATCCACTTACCATTAAAAAAATACCTTGAATCTAAAGTCGATCATACAAAGGCCATCGAATGTAATTGTCGTGTGTTAGGAGAAAACAAAAAAATTAAATAGTTGTAAAAGGGTGACTCTGCCATTAAAGCAGTGCAAATAAAGGAAACGTGTTGTATTCTTGCTTTTGCGATCATTACGAAAATCAATATCCTCAAAGTCTTTATATTGTACGTTTCTAAACCATTCCTATGATACTTGAGTATTTGATTATGTTAATGTTCTCTTTGTGTGCTTTCCATATATTTTTCAGAGGGCGAAAGACCTGAATCAGGTTCTATGTTACAGTTATTATCTATACCCTCAGTAATAGTGACATCGTTTTGTGTTCTGGTCGGTACTATGGCACTGGGGTTTTTAAATCCAACACTGGCAAAACATCTCCAACAGGTAGTGTGTTCACAACTTATCATCAAGTCTTTTCGGTATCACACGAATGTGACGAATGTGACTTCCATTTTGACCGTAAACATGAGTTCTGTTTAACACCAAAGGAAAACCAACAATAACGAAACAAGTAATGTATAGTATTACAGTAATAGTATGCTTCACAGTTTGATTTGGAATTAGTGAATGATATGATAGGCTTTCCACAAACAAACTGGAAAAATAATGCTGCTGATTTTTTATGGTGAATTTATTCTGAGAAATGTAGACAGACTTGCAATTTCCTATTTTGTGTTAGGGTATAGGGCTAGTTTCATGACGTCTGTCGAAAGAAACATGTCTGTCGTCGATGCGCAGATTATTGCAAAATCGTAGTTTCCTTAGGAGAGGGTAACGTTGTATTCGTAGGGCAATCTTCCAGTCGAGACAGTGGTGTCAACAGCTGCATTACCAATATACTATTCATCTGTTTAATTCAGGTCACTTTAGGACAGCATTGTACTATCTGGCACCAACACTAACTAACCTTATTAACATCATTAACACAGCCTTGAATAGCCTACAGCACCTGAGAGAGAGAGAGAGAGAGAGAGAGAGAGAGAGAGAGAGAGAGAGAGAGAGAGAGAGAGAGAGAGAGAGAGAGAGAGAGAGGTGTTACATCCCGGGCCGTTCTCGTCTCTGCAAATAAGTGAAGAGGCGTCGTTGCTTTTCCTCTTACGAAAAGTTTGATTTGTCATTTCATTGCATCTGTCATATTCTCTACTTTACAGTTCCATTTAGACACGACAGCAGTTGGGTCTGTGTTTCTGGTGATATCTGCCTCATACACAACGTCGGCGTTCTTCTGGGGCTACCTGACAGACAAATTTGTGAGTAGTGCTCCT